>NC_021165.2:29738447-29788446 GCF_000331145.2 Cicer arietinum | reverse complement strand
GTAGTTTACATATTTTAAATATTTGCTTTGTAAGAGTGTGGTTGTACTGGGGTGTGAGTGAGAGAATTCTATGTGTTGTAACAATTTTCACATAGTATTAATTCTCTGGTTGCCGGTTTAGGCAGCGACCGTGGTTTTTTCTCCGGTTTTGGAGTTTCCACGTTATATTCTTTAGATCATTCTAAGAAACATGGAAGGCAAATGAACATCTGACACATATATATTTATAACACTTAGCTCTGAATATTCATTGAGAATATGTCTCATTAAAAACCTTATCAAGAAAACTCAATGGGAGAAAAGAGTGTAAAATATATTTATTTCTCCCTTTCATAGGACAAAAGAGTGTAAAATATATTTATTTCTATCTCTCATGCAAACAATTACTTTTTAGACGACGAAGACCAATTTATTGTAAAAAGATTTGTTATGTCTCATTTGTTATGATATTAATCAAAATAGAAGTGTATGTGATATTATTCCTGTAGAATCATGCAATAAAATTTTCTAGAAGAAAAGCCACAAATATTATGCGTGTTGAATCATAAATTTCAACCAAAATATATTTTTGACTTAACTCATGTAGTGCTAAAATTTCATCACCGTTTAATAAAATTGTTGTTGTGGTTTGTTTCACAAATCTTCATGAAATGGATGTAGATACTCATTCAACAAATAGTTTGTATGTGATCTATTCCATTTTCAAGATTAAACAAATAACTTCCATATATGATATAACTAAGTATATACTTGACTTGTTCTAATGTTTTTGTATAGTAAAGAAGTACAAATATCTAATAGATTAACAACTAATGATATTTCCAAAAAATAATTAGCAAGATAAATTAGCGTTTTATAGCACTAATATATGATACTTTAGGACCAAATAATAATGATCATTTGTTGGAGCTCTAAAAAAACTTTTATTCACAATTGGTGACCCTACATTATAACTGATTAGCTTTATTCATATAAAACCATTTTAGGAACTTTGATATAATTAAGATTCATAGTTCACAAAAATATTCTTTAAAATACTATTTTTTAATTTCAAACAAATCTTTATCTTTCCTTCATTTTTTAATTCAAATTATTTCATTAAGCATGGAAATTTCAAAAGCTTTTCTAGAGTTATGATAATATTTAAATCATCATTATAAACAACAATTATAACAAAATAATTTCCAACTTCTTAAAAACACATTGACAAATGAAATCATTTCCATATTCCTAATTGAGAAAACATCACTAGGAATATTACACAGTATGCATGTAGATACTTTGAGTACATAATAGATTTATTCATTTTGAATAAGTAATCTCACATAAATTAATTTTTTTTAGAGAGTTTCATATAATTATCATCACTATCAAGTGAGTCATACAAATATATTGTAATACATTTTTCATTAAAATTGAGCCTTTCATGGCTACTAAACGTAATCAAGTATAAAAAAGCTCTTGAATTCACTTCAGGTAAATATGTGTATTCAAAATCAATGGTAGACTTTTACTAATACTCTTGAATATATTTATTTCATCATTCTCATTTTCTTTTTATACGAAAAATCAGTCAAATCCAATTAGCTTCACATCTTCATGTGTGCAAACAACAAGTCCAAAAACCTTTCACTAAGCAAGTTTAATTCCACTTTAATTGCTTCTTTCTATTTTAAAAGCATTTTTTTCTATAATCTTTAATAGATTTTAGTTCATGATCCACATTATCATTTATTACGTATAACGCTAAATTATATGCAACAAATATTGTCAACGTTGACCTCCTTTCGGTTCCATCATATTTGTTTCATGACATAATTTATAGAGATCTCTTTATTTTCACAAGTTTCAAGTACCTGCTCATTTCTTCTGAAACAAAAAATCAATTATGTCAAATTACTTTTTATGAATTTTAATATTCTCACTTCGGTCATCTTTATTTTTAGCTACTTTCTTTATTTTATGATTTTATCTATTTAACTGACAAATATACCATGCTTCATGCATGGGGTACTCATTTGCGATGACACGAGGACATTATTCTTAAATTATTTTCTTAATTTCACTACTCCAAAGGCAAATTTGTAGGTGAAAGCGTTTTCAACAAATGTACTGAATCTTTGTAAATAATATTAAAATGGTAAGATTGAATGTAGAACTCAAGGGTTGCATTATACTATCAGATGATCTTTAATTACTAAATTGAACAAAAGATTTTTGATTTGATTAGAATTCCACAAATTAACAATAGTAAAATTAATGAAATTTATAATAATAAAAATAGCATGGATGAGTTTTACTATGAATACAACCTTTAGCTACAATTATAACCTAATTACTGAATTCATTCAATAAGTTGCTACGAATTTCCATGTACATTCAATCCTAATCTCTTAACAATTGAACCTTTGACTTAATTTTAATTCATAATCTCTTAGCGAAATATAAACTAAGATTAAATTTCAAATATAAAAAAATTATATTGGTTTTAAGTGTTTCTATCTCTCTCTAGACTAGAGAGTAAAAAACTTTATAATCTCAAGCATTCAAAGAGTCCTCTCTCATTTCAAACTTTGAAATATAAATCAATTTAAAGGCACTAAAGATTTTCATCAAGTTATACTCATTCCTAATAATAGAGAGATGACAAGTCTTCCTTAACTCTTGTTTTTAAGAATTTTGCTATTAGTTTTATAGTAAATTTAATAATGAAAATAAATTTAAAACTTCTTAGATCATTTTGAATGTTTTGCTGCTAATCATTTCTAACTAAACAAATTCTTTGAGTATTTTCTTCTTGTTTTATGTTGCAGGTTAATTAAATTGAGGAAGTTGCAGAGGGTTAGTACAGAGACAAGATGGCCTCGTGAGTACAAAATTGCATTTTATTGGAGCTTGGAGCACAACAAGAAAGAGCAAGGACACATTATTTCAGTCACTACTTTGCAGTGCACATCTAGACAAAACACTTTACCTTTGAGCCTAACATGGGTGTGTCCCGATCAATTATGAGCCAGCGCATTGTGCCCAGACCCAGTGTAGTGCGTTGGAAAGCGTTTCCAGACCTCTATTTAAGTTAAAAATCAATATTTTCTTCTTGTTTTGATATTGTAGGTCAATTTCATTGAGGAACGAACACTCGAGAAGTAACATAGGGTTTCTTCAGATACAAGATGGCTTTGGGACTGCAAAATTTTCTTTTATTGGAGCTTCGAACCTAACAAAATTTTGAATATTGGATACAAAGGAGGAGACAACAACACCTTAGAGGAGACCTTGTGCAACATTTATTTGTAATTTTCTTTTTCTATGTATTTTCTATCAAAAACTATGAGTAGGTAACTTACTTATTTATTAGCGATTAGATAAACCTTCTTGAATCTATGTAATTTTGGTTTTCATATTCTATTTATGCAATATATCTATTATATATATTTAAAACAGAATACGCTGTCACCTCATACTATTTCCTCCACATATGCAAACATTTTCCACCTCAGCCAAAAAGCTGACGGGTACGTCTTTATAGAGAGTTTCATTTTTTAAATTTTTCAACAAATTCTATACACCATCCACTATTTTATACTATATCACATATTTAAATATTATTTCATAACGTCTACTCAAATTTTTCTAAATTAATCCTACATTATTATTTCATAACGTTTGCCCAACATTTTTCACATTACTACTCAATACATTTTTTTTTTGCATTAATCAACTTCACATTTTCACCTTTACTTGCCATCTACTTATTTGCTAGCAATTGTATACATCATTGTACAATATATAATATTGAACTTAATAACATGAGAAGTTTCTTCAACTTCTTCTGAATTGAGAGTACATATGTCTCTCTTGCTTACCCCTAAAATATATTTCGATTATTTATATGTGCCTTTTATTGTTGGGTACTTCTATTCTATAAATTACATTGATAAAATTGAATATATATTATTGATATAACTACTTTATCAATAATCATTTGACAATTGAAACATAAAACTTCATATTGATTTTTAAAAAAATCCACTTAAATTAAAATATACCTGCGCAACGCGTGGGTTAGCATCTAGTTAAAACTTATTTGACTATTCATATATTTTTTTTCTTATTGCTTTTCTGTGATTGATCACATATAATTGAACTTAGAAATTATTTCGTTATTAGGAAATAGACCAAAATATATATTCATGTTTCAATATTATTATAGGAATATAAAGTGTTAGCACATGTCTAAGAAATTAATATTCGTACATGATTTGAGTAACAAATCTGATCACCTAAAGAATTATGGTTCATTGTTATATAAAATGGATTTTGAGTCAAATAATTGATCTTAGTCTAGTTGGTTAATTTGACGTAATCAAATAAGTTAAATTGTTAAAATAGTAAATCAATAATTACATAGTGAAAATAAGGTGATTCGAATTCCCTAATCCTTTTTCTCATACTTCAATTTTTATATTTAATTTTACGTTGGTTCGATTTTATAAACAAATTATAACTCTTTTGTTACTTAAATATTTACATTTTTGTTGCATTACATAATTAATAACAATTCCTATGGAGATAATTTTTACCGATCATTATTAACTAGACGTTAACCCGCGTATTGTGCGGGTATATTTTAATTTATTTAATTTAAGTGAAATTTAAAAAAAAATCAATATGAAGTTTTATGTCTCAATTGTCAAATAATTATTTATAAAGTAGTTATATCAATAATATATATTTAATTTTGTCAATGTAATTTACAGAAGAGAAATACCCAACAATAAGAGACACGTATAAATAGTCGAAATATATTTTAGGGTAAGCAAGAGAGACATATGTACTCTCACTTCAGAAGAAGTTGAAGAAATTTTATATGTACTCTCAATCCATAAGTTTAATATTATTTAGAATTGCTAGCAAATAAGTAGATGACACATAGAAAATGTGAAGTTGATTAAGTAGATGGCACAAAAATGTGAAGTTGATTAATGCAGATAAAACAATCGTATTGAGTGGTAATGTAGAATTAATGTGAAAAATGTTGGACAAACATTATGGAATAATAATGACGTTATGAAATAATAATGTGAAATTAATTTAGAAAATTTTGAATAGACATTATAAAATAATATTTAAATAGGAGATATAGTATAAAATAGTGGATGATGTATAGAATTTGTGGAAGACATAGACGTATTGAATATTTAAAATTATAAATAATTATATTTAAATTTATAATTATTACGTTTAATTAATAACTAATGAATTTCAACACTTGTAATATCTATTAATCATATAGTCAAATTGTCAACTAATTTTTTATTGTCAATTTTTGTATTAAAATAACAACTCTTATTAATATTGTTATATAACAAAAATATGGTGGATGAACCAATGGACAATGACCACAAGTATGAACATTATGTTAGTTACCATCTTATTTGATACTATTTTCTCAAAAGGTCCAAATTTTTATCTAGATCGATTAATTTAAATATAGTTGTTTACTTTCTCCGATTTTAATTATAAGAAGAAAAATAAATAAACCAATGAACTAATTATTATTTTTATTTTTTGAATATTTTTATAAATAAACTCTTCATAAAAAAGTGTAAGACAGTATATATACATTCACTAATATTTAAAAAATAAACATTAAATAAAAATAAAAAAATTATTTAAACGATAAATACATCTTAAGAACAACAATTTTTCTTTTAAATAAAATTAAAAAAATCGCTAAATTTTTTCAAATAATTAATACCAAAGATAGTATTAAGATTCGTATCTTGATTTATTAATCCAAAGAGAATAGAAAGAGAACAATCTATTTTCTTTGCACAATCATTCATACCTTGATAGAATTCTACATATTTAGAAAGAGAGATGAATATGATTAAATTTCTTATATAATTTAATTTTGTCAAGTAGTAAAATTTCAAATATTAATTGATATTAATTAGGAGATATTTCATAATCGCTATATTTTTTCAAATAATTAATACCAAAGATTGTATTAAGATTCGCTTGATTTATTAATCCAAATAGAATAGAAAGAGAAAATCTATTTTCTTTGCACAATCATTCATACCTAAATCACAA
Source organism: Cicer arietinum (assembly GCF_000331145.2). Taxonomy (NCBI): domain Eukaryota; kingdom Viridiplantae; phylum Streptophyta; class Magnoliopsida; order Fabales; family Fabaceae; genus Cicer; species Cicer arietinum. The sequence continues at coordinate 29,782,347 of NC_021165.2, read as the reverse complement.
TCATTAGAAAGAGAGATGAATATGATTAAATTTCTCATATAATTTAATTTTGTCACGTAGTAAAATTTCAAATGTTAATTGATATTAATTAGGAGATATTTCATGACAAACTAACTGAGAGGAAGAACACCAACTCTGTTTTATTCAACTTAAAACCCTATTGTCATTACACATTCATTCATACCTAAATCACAATCATTTTTGTAGCCATGAAAACCTTCCATCGGACCTTCAAAGCCAGGTCATAAAAACTTCTTCTCCCTCTTTGCAATTTTTCGCATTTTCTTCTGATTAGCACTCTCAGATATATTTGTAAAAGCAAGAATGTGAAGTTAGAATAATCCAGACAAAAAAAAAAATGTATAAGTAGATGGCAGGTAGAGGCAAAAATGTAAAGTTGATTAATGTAGAAAAAAAAAGCGTAATAATGTAAAATTAATGTGAAAAATGTTATGCAAATGTTATGAAATAATAATGTGACGTTATGAAATAATAATGTGAAATTAATTTAGAAATTTTAAGTAGACGTTATGAAATAATATTTAAATATGAGATATAATATAAAATAGTGGATGATGTATATAATTTGTGGAAAAACTATTTAGAAATTGAGTAAAGGCTCTATGAAGACGTACACGATAACTTTTTTGATGAGGTGGGAAATATTTGCATATGTGGGGGAAATAGTCTGACGTGGCAGTGGAGTCTATTTGAAATATATATATAATAGATTCAACTTAAAACCCTATTGCCATTACACAATCATTCATACCTAAATCACAATCATTTTCGCAGCAATGAAAACCTTTCATCGGACCTTCAAAGCCATGTCATAAAAACTTATTCTCCCTCTTTTCAATTTTTTACATTTTCTTTTGATGAGCACTCTCAGATATATTTGTAAAAGCAAAAATGTGAAGTTAGATTAATCCAGACAAAAAATATATATAAGTAGATGACAGGTAGAGGCGAAAATGTAAAGTTGATTAATGTAGAAAAAAAGCGTAATAATGTAGAATTAATGTGAAAAATGTTATGAAATAATAATGCGATGTTATGAAATAATAATGTGGAATTAATTTATAAATTTTGAGTAGACGTTATGAAATAATATTTAAATATGAGATATAATATAAAATAGTGGATGATGTATATAATTTATGGAAAAACTATTTAGAAATTGAGTAGAGGCTCTATGAAGACGTACACATCAACTTTTTTGATGAGGTGGGAAATGTTTGCATATGCCGAGGAAATAGTCTGATGTGGCAGTGAAATCTGTTTTAAATATATATAATAGATACTTGAGCTATTTAGCACACTTTTCAAAGAATTGTCAAGAAGTTATTTACACCATAAAAGATCAAGAATGAAAGAAAAAACTCAATTTCCTAGGTTGAAACCTTCAAATGCAAGCTCCTTATCTGCCTCAATATGTCACCCTAGCTTCCAAAATGTCAGAACCCTTACAAAATTTGGGTTTTTAGCTTATATAGGTCTTTGGGACGTATGCTAGTGCATTTCTATGATCTTGGGCGTATTACGTTGTTTTGGGCAGATAACTGTGGCCTCAAATGCACCGTGGTGCATGGCTGAACGCAATGTGCTAAAGTTTGGCGTAATGTATTGCAATATGGACACAATGTGCTAAAATATAGGTGCAATGCGCTGCATCATTAAAAGTGTATTTCAATCATGAATATAAAAGTGTGTTTTTTCAAGAACTCAACCATTTCATAAATGATGACCAAGGAAATCATGCTTTGAGCAATTCTAGATGGATGCTTTAATATTAAATTTTTATTTTTTTAGAACTATGTTTCAAATGATCTTTATGAAAATTGATCAAGAAAAACTATTCTTTGAGCAATCCTACAAGATTCTTTAATATTAAATTTAGTTATTCAGAGATTACATCACAAATAATCTTCATAAACAATAACGAGTAAAGACCATTCTTTGCATAATCCTTCAAGGATGTTTGACTATTAAATTATTAGTTTTAGTAACTATATCACAAATCTTCATTAGCGATGATCTAAAAAACTCACAGTTTTGCAATCCTTTAGGGATGCTTTAATGTTTTCACATATGAAATTCAACATTTTTGTGGAATTTAACAAGAATAAATAACGTCATATATGACACTTATACAAGCCAAAAAAATTTCTCAACAAAAATATTACAAGCAAAAATAAAAGATTAACATGAAATAAAAGTTTCAAGAAAGAATATGATTAAGAGAAGAAGAAAAAGATAATAATAAGAAGAAATATTCTTGAAATAGAACATCCTAATTGATTATGTTAGTACTCATATGAAAGAGTTTCGTGCTGATAACGTGTTATGGAACTAACTAAAACTTGATGCTAACTCGCGCGTTGAACGGATATATTTTAATTTATTTAATTTAAGTAGATTTTTTAAAAAATCAATATGAAGTTTATGTCTCAATTGTCAAATGATTATTGATATAGTAGTTATATCAATAATATATATTCAAATTCAATTTTATCAATGAAATTTTTAGAAGAGAAGTATCATTGTTAGACGAATGTTGTTAACAAACACACCCAACAATAACAGGCAAATATAAATACTCGATATATATTTTAGGGGTAAGCAAGAGAGACATATGTACTCTCAATTCAGAATAAGTTGAAGAAACACTACGCCAAAAATGACATTTAACAGCGCCCATTTTACAGCGCTTGCTAAACACAAGCGCTGTTGTAATTATATTTTAAAAATAACGGAACCTATTACAGCGCTTTTGATTCAAAGCGCTGTAAAACAAGCGCTGTAGTAGGTCATATAACGTTTGCGCATCACGTTATAAGGCTTTTACAGCGCTTGTCAAAAAAGCGCTGTAAAAGGAAGCGCTTTCGCGTAATAGTTACAACGCTTTTTTCACAAGCGCTGTAAAACACATGCGCTTTCATTGAATTTAACTACCTATTACAGCGCTTTTTTCACAAGCGCTGTAAAATACATCTTTCAAATAATTATATACGTTGGAAACCCTCATATCCTCTACATCTTTCAAATAATTATATACGTTGGGAACCCTAATATCCTCTACGTACTGTGCGGCCATCTACGTTGTCTAAGGTATTTTTTACACATGATCTGTTATGTTTTGAAATTGTCAAAAATTGTCAAAAACTCATACCACATGATCTGTTCTGTTTTGAAATTGTCAAAAATTGTCAAAAACTCATACCACATGATCTGTTCTGTTTTGAAATTGTTAGTTGATATTGGTTTCTTTTTGAAACTTGTTGATATGTTTTGAAAGCTTATTATTTTTGTTACTGCATTTATATAGGTGGTATAATATGGATAGGAAATGGATTTCAGCCAATCGATTGTCAAAAGAGTATGAAATTGGAGTGAAGGAGTTTGTTGAGTTTGCAGTGAAGAATGCAAAAGATCCAAATAGAGTAGTTTGTCCTTGTTTAAAATGTTGTTTTGGAAAACGTGTTAGAGAAGATGAATTAGAAGGACATCTAGTATGTAATGGAATTGATCAAAGCTACACATGTTGGATAAGACATGGTGAGAAAAAAAAAGGAAACATTAATTTTGAGAATAGTTCTACATATGCTTCAACTGATTTCGATACAGATACATATGAGCCGGACCGAGTTGATGAGATTGCAAAAGCAGTTGAAGAAGATCTTCGAGATTGTCCTAAAATGTTTGAAAGTTTGTTGAGTGATGCAGAGAAAGAATTATATAATGGTTGTACTAAATTCACAAGACTGTCAGCGATATTAAAGTTGTACAACTTAAAAGCGAGTAATGGATGGTCTGATAAAAGCTTTACGGAATTATTAACACTCATAAAAGATATGTTGCCAGATGATAATGAACTTCCCAGTCGAACCTACGAGGCTAAACGGATTTTGTGTTCTATTGGAATGAGTTACGAAAGGATTCATGCGTGTCCTAACGATTGCATTTTATTTCGAAACGAATATGAACTACTTAAGGCGTGTCCGAAATGCAATGTCTCTCGATATAAGAAGAAAGAATCTACTCCAGCAAAAGTCGTGTGGTATTTTCCTATAATACCAAGATTTAGGCGCATGTATCGCAGTGAAGAAGATTCAAAACACTTGACATGGCATGCAGATGAAAGAATTAGAGATGGAATGTTTCGACACCCTGCAGATTCCCCACAATGGGCAAAAATTGATCACGAGTATCCTGAATTCGGGATAGAGTCAAGAAATCTAAGACTTGCACTTTCTACTGATGGAATGAATCCACATGGTCTTCAAAGCATCTCACATAGCACGTGGCCTGTGATTTTGGTAATATATAACCTACCTCCATGGTTATGTATGAAGCGTAAGTTTATGATGTTGTCTCTGTTAATTTCTGGACCCAAACAACCGGGGAATGATATCGACGTATACTTGACTCCTTTAATTGAAGATTTAAAAATTCTGTGGGAGACAGGTGTGGAAGTTTATGATGGGTATAGGAAAAAGTGTTTCAATTTGAGGGCTATGTTGTTCGGCACAATTAATGATTTTCCAGCATATGGTAATTTATCAGGATATAGCATTAAAGGTCAGTGTGCATGTCCTATATGTGAAGAGAGTACAAATTGGATGCGGTTGAAACATTGTAAGAAGAATGTGTTTCTTGGACATCGTAGATTTTTACCTTATAGTCATCAGTATCGTGGGTGGAGAAATGCATTCAATGGAAAATCAGAGGAAGGTAAAGCTCCTTTAGCACCGACTGGATATCAAATACTTGAAAAAGTACAAGGTTTGACCAATAAATTTGGCAAACCTTTTGCGGGAGAGCTGGTGAAAACTGGGTGGAAGAAAAAGTCAATTTTCTTTGAATTGCCATATTGGAAGTCATTGTATGTAAGACATTTCCTCGATGTGATGCATATTGAAAAAAATGTATTTGAAAGTGTTATTGGTACGTTACTCAATGTTCCAGGAAAGTCTAAAGATGGCGTCAATGCAAGATTGGACTTGGTCGATATGGGAATAAGAAATGAACTGGCTCCAGTAAAGAAAGGAAATCGCACATATCTACCTCCAGCCGCTCATACTCTATCTAGAAAGGAAAAAATTGTTTTATGTAAATTTCTACACGAAGTTAAAGTTCCAGAAGGATACTCTTCGAACATTAAAAATTTGGTTTGTATGAAAGACCTCAAGTTAAAAGGTTTGAAGACCCATGATTGTCATATTATAATGGAGCATTTGCTACCAATAGGTATACGTTCCATTTTACCTGAAAAAGTTCGACTAGCCTTAACTAGATTATGTTTCTTCTTCAGGGAAATTTGTAGTAAAGTGATCGACCCTCAGAAATTACCGACATTGCAGAGGGAAATTGTTGTTACTTTGTGTGAGCTTGAAATGTATTTCCCACCATCGTTTTTTGATATAATGGTTCACCTTACTGTTCATCTGGTTAAGGAGACACAACTTTGTGGGCCAGCTTATATGAGATGGATGTATCCGATAGAACGATATATGAAAATATTAAAAGGGTACGTAAAAAGTAGAAGTCGACCAGAAGGTTGTATTGCTGAACGATACATTGTTGAAGAGGCTGCTGAATTTTGTACTGAATATCTGTCCAATGTTGAATCCATAGGGCTTCCCATGTCTCGTCATTCGGGAAGACTATCAGGAGAAGGGATAACTGGAAGGAGACTACTGACTATATCAAGGACAGAATGGGAGCAGGCACAATTGTATGTTCTGCACAATGATGATGAGGTTCAACCGTATGTTACAATACACATTGATCAGTTATCTCGTTTGAACATGAATAGGAATCAAAATTGGATAACTCGAGAGCACAATCGAAGTTTTGTAACATGGTTAAAAAATCACATAATGTCAAAATTTGATATAGACCCCGGATCAATTTCAAATAGATTGAGGTGGCTAGCAAATGGTCCGAGCTTACATGTCTTTTCTTACACTGGTTATGTTATTAACGGCTACACATTTTATACCAAAGAACAAGATGATCAGACCACTATGCAAAATAGTGGAGTCACTCTCGTAGCTGAAGCGATGCATGTCTCAAGTGCAAAAGACAAAAACCCAATATATGCAAATCTATCATATTTTGGGGTTATCGAGCGCATATGGGAGTTAGACTACACAATGTTTCGTGTTCCTATATTTGGTTGCAAGTGGGTCGATAATAATAATGGCGTTCGGATTGATGAGTCAGGATTCTTGCTTGTCGATTTTAATAGGGTGGGATACAAAGACGAGCCTTTTATTTTAGCGTCGCAAGCTCAACAAGTGTTTTATGTCACTGATCCTTCTAATGATAAATGGTCTGTTGTCCTATCGACCAATAAAATAAGTGATGATAACAATAATGATGAAGATGTTGGTAATGATCTTTTATTTGCAACATCACAACAACCACATGAAATTGATTCAACTGATGATGGTTTATATCTTAGAGATGATCATGATGAGGGAATTTGGATTAATCCATCGTTTCGTATTGTAAATGGACAAACAAATGTGAATGTCACCAGGAAAAGAAGAAGGGCATCTTAATGTATATGTTTAATTGTTTTATATAAGCTATGCATGTAATCTGAACTGTGTTATTGTAAATATGCATGTAATCTGAATTGATTCAACTGAACTGTATATATATGTTTAATTGTTTTATATAAGCTATGCATGTAATCTGAACTGTGTTATTGTAAATATGCATGTAATCTGAATTGATTCAACTGAACTGTATATATATGTTTAATTGTTTTATATAAGCTATGCATGTAATCTGAACTGTGTTATTGTAAATATGCATGTAATCTGAATTGAGTGTTTTATACTAAGTTCTGATTAATTTATTTTCTGAACTGAACTGAACTGAACTGTACAGAGAGATTCTCATTGTCATTTCTAATAATTCATGCATGTAATCTGAATTGAGTGTTTTATACTAAGTTCTGATTAATTTATTTTCTGAACTGAACTGATAAAAAGGTTTTTAATGTCATCCCAACCCAAATAAACCAAACACAAAAATAAAATAAAACAATAAAACAAAACACATGAGTTTGGTGAAGAGGAAGGGATTTTGGTGGTGACCAGTTACTACTATGTGGGTTTTGCATGTTGAGCTTGTTTAAAAAATAACATAACAAAACACAAAAACAATAATAGCGCTTATTTGGAAAAAGCGCTGTAAAAGAGCCTTCTAAAATTAACCTAAAAGATACATAATAACATAATAACACACGGAGGTCTTTTACAGCGCTTATTTGGAAAAAGCGCTGTAAACGATCATTTTAAAAATAAAATAATGAGTGTGTTATACCTTTTACAGCGCTTTCCACACAAAGCGCTGTAAACGACTCTTTTGAAAGTGAGTAAAAAAGACATTTTACAGCGCTTGTTTGCCAAAGCGCTGTCAAATGGCTTTAAAAATAATATTCATCAGACACCTAATTTCTTCAAACACCTTGTACGCATCATGGGATTCAAAAAACATCAGACACAAACCCATTTCTTCAAACACATTGTACGCATCATGGGAATCCAAAAAACATCAGACATTAACCCATTTCATCAAACACCTTGTACGCATCATGGGAATACCCAAAAACACATTGTTAACAAAAACATCAGACACAAACCCATTTTTCGCAACATGGCAATGATCCTGAATACCAAGTTTCGATTTAAGAAGGAAAGAGAATGGAAAGAGATAAAAAGGGTGTTGAGGTGGAGATTGAATTGTGAAAGAGTAAGCTTTGATGTTTGTGAAGAAGATGCATAAAAGGAGAAGAGTTTGGTGAAGATGAAGGGATTTTGGTGGTGACCAGTTACTACTATGTGGGTTTTGCATGTTGAGCCTTCTAAAATTAACCTAAAGAGACATTTTAGAGCGCTTATGTGGAAAAGCGCTGTAAAAGGCTTTAAAAAACATTAATATAACATAATAACACACGGAGGTCTTTTACAGCGCTTATTTGGAAAAAGCGCTGTAAAAGAGCCTTCTAAAATTAACCTAAAGAGACATTTTAGAGCGCTTATGTGGAAAAGCGCTGTAAAAGGCTTTAAAAAACATTAATATAACATAATAACACACGGAGGTCTTTTACAGCGCTTATTTGGAAAAAGCGCTGTAAAAGAGCCTTCTAAAATTAACCTAAAGAGACATTTTAGAGCGCTTATGTGTAAGAAGCGCTGTAAAAGGCTTTAAAAAACATTAATATAACATAATAACACACGGAGGTCTTTTACAGCGCTTATTTGGAAAAAGCGCTGTAAAAGAGCCTCTTAAAATTAACATAAAGAGACATTTTAGAGCGCTTATGTGTAAAAAGCGCTGTAAAAGGCTTTAAAAAACATTCAAATAACATAATAACACACGGAGGTCTTTTACAGCGCTTATTTGACAAAAGCGCTGTAAAAGGCGTAAAAGGCATTCAAATAACATAATAACACACGGAGGTCTTTTACAGCGCTTATTTGTCAAAAGCGCTGTAAAAGAGCCTTTTAAGAATTTAACTAAAGAAGCCTTTTAGAGCGCTTTACAAAAAAAGCGCTGTAAAAAGGCTTATAAAAAGCGCTGTAAAAGTGTTACGTATATATAACAGTTACCTCTTCAGTTTCCTCTTCATTACGTAACCTTCATCTCAACCTTCATTTCTTCTCTTCTTTTGCAAACCCTATCATCCCGTCCTTTACGAACCTTATTTCCACGATCATCTCCTTCATTTCGAACCTTATTTCCATCCAAGATCATCTCTCCCATTTCACACAATATATTTTCATTGAAATACGTAACCCTCATTACGTATTTCTTCAATACCGTTCCCTCTTTTCTTTGAACCATATTTCTGTGAACTTTCTGCAAACCCTCTTTTCTTTGCATTTCGTCTTTCTTCGAACCATCATTATTCAGGTATTGATGTTATTAAATTTTTGTAATCATTAGAATGCATGTTGAGCTTTTTTAAGATATACTGATACATGTTGAGTTTGTTTATAATAATGCATGATCCATGTTGAGCTTGTTGATGTTATACTAAAGTGCATGTTGAACTTGTTGTAGTTAAATGGATACAAACAAAGATTTAGAAGTTCAAAATGAAGAAGTTGGCACCTCTAAGACTTACGAAAAAGAAGTCAAACGTGGTGCAACTATCATGCAGAAAGTCATTAAAGCAAGGAGTAATGGCATTAAATTTGAGGTATACTATATATACTCTGTTTGCTGTGTGTTTTTTTATCTTTTTTTAGGGTTTAGGGCATGTACTTACTATATGAGTTTATTAGGTTGGCTGGAACGAGAGTGGTCAGCCAGTTGACCCCAACAGCTCCATGTTTGTAAGCTACATTGGGGCTGTTGTTCGTCAAAATGTCCCAATAACAATAGACAACTGGAGAGATAAGGCGTTGAAGGATGCCAAAGATATCATCTGGAATGACATTCAAGTAAATATTTTGATCTACTCTTTTGTCATTTATAATTTTTTTTCTGTAAAATACATTACTTATAATTGTTTTCATTGCAGACCACTTTTGTTCTTGATGAGGAACGAAAGTCATATGTTTTGAGAGTTGCTGGGAAAATCCATCGTGGATTTAGATCCCATCTCTCAAATTTCTATCTAAAAGATAGAGAAGGAAACACAAATGCTGAACCTCCAAAGATATATCAACATTATATATCAAAGGATGAATGGAGTGCATTTGTTTCCAAACGTTCTGACCCGGCGTTTGTCGTAAGTGATTAATTTATTAGCATTTGTGTTTTATTATTCATATTCGTAGCGTATTTTAACTTTTTACACAATTGCTATTTTTTTTTTATATAGAATATTAGTAAGGCAAATCGCGAACGGGCAAGCAACCCAAAACACCCATACAAGAAATCACGTATGGGATATGCACGCCTTGAACAACAAATTGTAAGTAATTAAACATCACTTTTATATAATGAAGTAATTTGTATTATAAACTATAGTGTGTAACTAATTTGTATTATTTTGTTTATGATTTTAACGAATAGAGAAAAGACACCCAAGCCGATCAACCCTTGGGTCGTCATATATTGTGGAAGGAAGCGCGTGTTAATAAAGAAGGAGTGGTTGATAATGAAAATGTCAAGAAAGTTGTAGAACTTTGTGTAAGTATATTATCACTTTAATATTTTTTAATATTGTATTTTAAAAATGCTATTGAACTTATCTTTTTAATGTTACATGTATTTTAGGAAACTATTGAACAAAGTTCTGAAACTCAAGAGGGCAACAAGGATACGTGCAGGGACATTCTTGGGAAAGTGTTTAATGTCCCTGAGTATTCCGGTCGAGTGAGGGGGAAAGGATTTGGCGTAACTCCCAAAAGCTTTTTTCCTCAAGAGAAGCGCCAAAAACCTTCCAACGAGGAAGTATTAGAGAAGCTCAGAATCTTATCGGAGCAAGTGGCACTCTTGGTGAATACGAATAAAGACAAGCAACTTCCGGTTCAGCTCCAACCTGAAATACAAATGGAGAGTGAAACCGGGAGTTGCAACGTCGGTTTGAAGAGTATTCCCGAGGTAATTAATTACTTACTACTTACTTGCTTATGTAATTACTTATGTATTAAACAAACTTATATATTAACTGTACTTATGTTTTAACTATTGATGTAGGGTGTCACTACATGTGTCCTATACTTGTCCTCGCCGACTCAACGGAAGGTGGGAAAAGGAATATTGTACAATACTTCGGGAGAAGTATTGCACAATATTCCGATCCCCGCGGGCCATGTCAAAGTATCGCCTACGGTTGCTTTCGAACCAACTGCACCGTTGCCCATACCGGACAACGATGGAGATATGAAGTTCTTAAGCGACGCTATTGGCAGTTACGTGGCATGGCCCACACACCTTGTTGCCCTCGAAAAAAAGATTCCCAAGGACAAATCAGTTACATCTCCCGAAAAGGTTTGTCACATTTATTGCCTAAGGTTTTTCATTTTTTCAGATTCAATAAACTAACATTTTACCTCATTTTTGTAGGTCCAAATAAATAAACCACCCCTACAGCAAAAAAAAAGGCAGCAAACCTAAAAAATTGGAGGTTAATAGGGCTGCCAAACTACAAAGCCTGGAGGGTAATAAAGCTGTCAAACTTGCAACAACAAAAAATCTGGATCGGGGAAAATCGGTCGCTGCTGCTGCTCCTAATAAAAGTCAGCCACGCCTTGGTAAATATGGGGCGTGTTGACATCCAATATAAAAATTGAACATATTATATTAAGTTAGTATCAAATATATAGATAATTTATATATGAAAATCATATAATGCAAATACCGTACCGTTTCTGGGATAATAGTTTTATTCTTCTCAACAATCTCCTTCATGAATCTCAATATGTAGTACCCACAGTCGATGTTATTTGTTTGACGAGGGCACTTTATTGAGATCCATGTAATGTTATTAGACTTCTGCTTCGACACTTTAGCACCTCTTTGAGCTCGATAAACTTTTAAGGCACTATCGAATGAATAAATGTGATTATTAGAGCATGAATATTTATATATATATATATATATATAAATATTCATGCTCTAATAATCACATTTATTCATTCGATAGTGCCTTAAAAGTTTATCGAGCTCAAAGAGGTGCTAAAGTGTCGAAGCAGAAGTCTAATAACATTACATGGATCTCAATAAAGTGCCCTCGTCAAACAAATAACGTCGACTGTGGGTACTACATATTGAGATTCATGAAGGAGATTGTTGAGAAGAATAAAACTATTATCCCAGAAACGGTACGGTATTTGCATTATATGATTTTCATATATAAATTATTTATATATTTGATACTAACTTAATCTAATATGTTCAATTTTTATATTGCAGTACTTTGCCAATTCCAGTCCATCATATTCTGAGGAAGATCTGATGGAATTAAAGGAAGAATGGTGTCAGTACGTGCTTGACATGAAAATTATTTGATTTTCTGGGAAATAGCTTGCTGTTGGGCAAGGGATCTGAATATTATATGGTAGCTAGTGCATATAATGTATATTCTGTTAGTTATTATATGTAAATGATCATAGGACACAATATATGCATATAATGTATTATAGTTATTATTGCTGTAAATGATCATAGTTATTATATGCATATAATGGATCTGTTAGTTATTATATAATGGATCTGAATGTAGGTAATTAGGTTGTAAATTAGGTTGTATATATGTATCTGAATGTAGTTACTTAGGTTGTAAATTACAGAGTTACATATATGTTAATAAAGTTACAGAGTTCTGATTTCTGTTCTACTGATTGTGTGAACTGATTGTCTATAATATGTTCTGTTCTACTGATTGTGAAGTGATTTTGGATCAAAAATAATTTTGGATACGAAGATAAAAGACAGCGCTCGTTTCCACAGCGCTTATTTTTTTGAAAAAGCGCTGTAAATGGCTTAAAAAAACGCTGTAAAATCCGTTTTTTCGCGTAGTGAAACTTATCATGTTATTAAGTTCAAGATGTATACAATTGCTAACAAATAAGTAGATAGCAGGTAGATGCGAAAATGTGAAGTTGATCGTAGACAAAAAAAAAACGTATTGAGTAGTAATGTGAAAGATGTTGGACAAATAATAATGTGACGTTATGAAATAATAATGTGGGATTAACTTAGAAAATTTTGAATAGACATTATGAAATAGTGGATGATGTATAAAATTTGTGGAAAAACTATTCAGAAACTAAGTAGAGGAAACTCTCTGTGAAGACGTACAAGTCAGCTTTTTGACTGAGGTGAAAAATATTTGCATATATAGAAAAAATGATATGAGGTAGCAGCGGGTGTGTTTTAAATATATATAATACATGATATCAAAAGAGAAGAATAGAGATAACAGAGAAAGAGAGAGAAAAAAAAAGAAAAAAAACTTTGTATTATATTCTTGAAGGAGTATCATTTACAAACAATGAAAAATAAAGACCACTACCAATTAATAAGGTCATCATCCACTAACCAAGTAATGATAGTTCTAGATCATGCTAAAGAACATGAAAGGAAAATACACATCCATACGTAGTATATATTCATAACAACAATAACAATTGCTTACATGTGCTCACGTCGAAATTAATCCTCCATAACTTGTTGCTTTGTGTTGTGGTTGCTTAATTACTTATATACACATATTTAATACTAAAACCATCATTAATATCAATATAAAACTCCAATCCATTCTTTAAATTAAATAAAATTAATAAAGCTCTACAACTAAATATTTTTTGAACATTTTGTATTGAAAATATTTATTTTATAAACACTATACATTATAAAAATGTTTTACATAATAATTCAATAATAACTAAAGTACAATTTTCTTAAATATTGATCGTATAAAATATCTTTAAACTGACGGTGAATACTCGTTAAACTATATAACTATTTTCTAATTCTTCTTTGATGGGAATAGCAATGAGAGGCTTGATTTTGTGCAAAGTAACCCCAAAATTTTCAGTCATGTCAATGTCTTCACATTTTTCCTCATCAACTAACTTCCAATCAAAATGGTAAAGCATTGTGGCCAACATGGTATGCACAACCCTATGAGCAAAAGAAACACCAGGACACATTCTTCTCCCAGCTCCAAATGGAATGAACCCAAAATCTTCTTCTCTAAAAACATCTCCACTTTCTAAAAATCTTTCAGGTACAAACAAATTTGGATCATTCCAAATACTAGAGTCTCTTCCCATGCTCCACACATTCACAAGAACTTGTGCATCTTTTGGTACCTTAAAACCACATAATTCAACCTCAGAAACTGATTTGTGGACTAATATAGGGGCTGATGGATGCAACCTAAGGGTTTCTTTTACAACTGCTTGTAAGTAAGGGAGATTAGTGATATCTAAATCTTTAACTCCTTCGTCTTTGTTGATTACTTTTTGAAGTTCCTTTCTTGTTTTCTTCAATTTCTCTGGATTTTGTAGCAACTCTGCCATTGTCCATTCAATTGTGACTGATGTTGTGTCTGTCCCAGCTATAAATAAGTCCTGCCACAAAGTATGTCATGTTATAATTAACCCATGAATAAAATAATGTCTTTGAATTTTATTCCAAAACAACATTAATAAGGATATAATGTTCATGTACCTATGTATGCATGCACCAAATTGCAAAAAGAGATTTGTGTACAAATGTCTACATAACATTTAATGATTGAATTAGAGATAAATTTTATCATTTTTATTTTTAATTTTTGTTATTATAATTCAACGATTAAGATAAAAAAAAAGTGTAGTTACAATTTTATTCTTCTATTTTTACTGATTTACGAAATTGATTCTTTTATTTTAAAAATCAACAGCTTTAATCTCTACCTCTGATTTTTTAACTAAAAAATGACGACGTTAGATGTTTTAAATAATACGATAATGTACAATGATTTACACCTATGAAATTCGAATAAAATGCCATAAAAATTTAACTATCAACTTCGAATTTTTTCATATTTTTAATTTAATTAATAATATGAATAGTTAATGAATCTATATGGTTCTATTTCATAGAATTGTATGTCATGTAATTTAAAATATGTCAAATTGTCATTTTTTAGTTCAAAAATCTAAAGGAGAGATCAAAACAATCGATTTTTAAAATAGGAGGGCTAATTCCGTAAATTGATAATAATAAAGGGAATAAAACTAAAGTTAAGACAAAAATAAATTATAGTAAAACCAAAAATAAAATATGTAATTCAGTTAATAATTTACACACAAAAACATATGAGGAAATATCATTTGAATATATATATATATATATATATATATATATATATATATATATATATAATGAAACTTAAAAATAAGGTGTGTGGCCGCAATATACTAAGTACATATATTAAGGTTTTTGACAATTACAACAATCAAAACGAGAAAGTAACATTTGATCGAAATTCTCTGTAATATCAAATATTACAATGTGGTGGCCATAATTTAATTTAAAACGTTGATTAAAACTTAAAATTTGTTGAGATAAATTCGATGCTTACCAGAAAAAGATGTAACAAATCATGTTTTGTCAATTCGGAATTTTCATTTCGAATCATATTGAGAAACAAGTCTAGCACATCACTTCCTTCCATCACACAATCTTTCCTTTGATTACTTCTATCTTCAATTATAGACTCAAAAAGTGTAAGCAACTTCTGGTAATAATTCTTCATCCTTCGCTGCGATCCTTGTGGATCAATTCTACGCAAAATCGGATAATAGTCTGCGATATTCGGGTTCGAAGCTTCGATCAACATAGAGGAAATAACGTCTCTAAAATTTTGTGAAGAACTGGAAGCAAAGCTAGCCATGTCAATGGAGAATAGAGTGTTTGATATTGAATTAAGAGATATAGTAAATGCAACCTCACCAATATCAATAGCTTTACCCTTTTCACAATTTTCTTTTAAGTAAACAACAAGTTCTTTCAATTTTTCTAATCGAAGTGATTGAGTAGAATCAAGTTGTTGAGATGAGAATATTTTGGTGGCACAAATTTTTCTTAAGGTCTTCCATTTTGGGGAGATAGGCATAAATATTAGAGAAGATTTATCATGTGAAAGTGCTTGGACAGATTCAGGTATAAATCTATTAGACAAGGCTTGGTCATTTTTATGAAGTGCTTCTTTGGCTATTTTTGGAGAGGAAATTACAATAGTGGTAATAGTGCCAATTGTAACTCTCATAATTGGTCCATATGTTTTTGAGAGTTTAGTAAGTGATTGGTGGAGTTTTGAAGGACCAAGTTGCAATATGTTTCCTATTAAAGGATAACTAGGAGGACCTGGTGGGAGTTTAGGAGATTTTTTGTTTTTGCAAAGTAGGCCAAAGGCTATAATATGAATGCATGCATATAGAAAAGAAATGAGAGGGACAACTTTTATGAAGTCCATGACTTTCTAATGAATTTTGAGGCTTTGATAGGAAAATTGAGAGGGTATCTAGGTGTATATATAGAGGGGATTTTTGGGTCAACTTCAATGGGTGCTTAAAATAGGTAGCGCATTTAAGAATATTAAATTTACATCTTGATATTTAACAAATAAAAATTAGGTGTTTATGTAAGCAATTTTTTTTTATGTACGTGTATAACAAGTTATCCTTTATATTGTGTCATAATTGAGTTATTATATTGATGAAATTTAAGAATGTGGACCAGTTCAACTCACATGGTGCCGTTCTAACTCGTTACACACACAAATTAGATGAATGCAACATATTTTTGTTCTATATATTATAGTGTGAAATAAAATATATAATAATAAAATATGATAATTTGATTAAGATTTCGGCTGATTGATTTTAAAATAATGTAAAATTGATATCCAAACCAATATATATTGAATTTGATTGGTTTTATTTATACTCAAACAACGACAAAAACCAAACTAATTTAATTGATTTATAGTTTGGATCTTCAAGTTTGTTGGATCATTACTTTGATTCTTAGAAAAATCATGTAAATTGGTATGAGTAGGACATGTAGTTTAATATGTGTATAAGGAATAATTATAGATTCATTTCCTTTTATATAAAGGCCTAATTTAGCCTATTTAAAAAAATATAAAATATAATATTTAAATGTTTTAACGTGAATAAGACTTTTAAATATGCTTTCTGACCAGGTTAGGCAAAATAAAAAAAAATGTCTATGATAGGTCGTAGCCCAGACTTAAGTCTAACAAATTAATTGTAGGTCAGATTTAGGCGTTTCAAAGTCTGATCTAACCTATTTACACCCTCAATCATAATATCATTTGTTATTGTATTTGTTCCCTCTAGTTCGATTTCTTATTTAGAGATGACAAAAATATTGATACACCTCAATATTTATTAAGACTATCCATAAGAGGTATTAAATAGATATTTAGTTAATGGATGATGGTGTGTATTATAGTGAATGTAATTAAAACTGAACTGGAGATTACCTGAATCGGATATTAAATCTATGTATTTAGTAGTTCGAAGTTTAAAGGTTTGATTAGGGCTGGACTGAAGTTGGATCGGTATTAATTAAATATTAATTTATTATACAAAGTAGTAATACACAAAATAATATATTCATACTTATAAAAATAAAAATTATATATTAATATACTTTTATTTTTATTATAATCCGTCCGTTTTACGATGAGTGTCGCGATTGTAAAAAAATGTCTCAAAATAAATATCATTTTATATAATTTTTAATATAACTTTAATTATTATTTTTTTAATAATATTCTTCGATGATTACTATATACATAATTTTTATAATATTATTATAATTTATATTGAAAATAGTGAAAATTTATAAATGGTTAATATGGACAATTTATTATACTTTTCAAAGCATTTTATATGTATATGTACAAAATCTCCAAAGAGGTTTAATAAATTTATGAGTGGACCACATGTTGACCCTGTTTAAAAAGAATTTGATATTCTAACAAAGATCAACAACACATCTCAAAAGTATAAGCTAACAATTATTCTCTTCTTTACGTTTGAGATAATGATATAATTGATGTCGGTTGAACGAATTGAGTTTTGATGCATATATTTATTTTTCTCTAATTTTAATCAAAGTGACTTCGGTCGAATCATCGTCTTAACTGTAAACAGTAAGATAACCGTTTTGAAGAGTGTCTTTGTTAGAGTTTTGAATGATTTGTAAGTACTGGTCTACAGTGGACCGTCTATGAAGGTGGTTGATGTTCTTTTTACTAAAAAAAAGATATTTATTCATTAAAATTAATAAAAGTTACATCTATTGAGAATGACACAATACAAAATCATTAAAATAAAAAATGATAAACATGCGAATAAATTCTTATAATTCAAGTTAATAACATAAAATATTAAAATATCTATAAATGTGACAAAATCTAAAAATATTATAAAATTAAAGTCTTCGGAGTACTCATGATTCTAGAGCTATAACATTGATGAAGTCAAATTTATTGATTGAATTTGTATTAGATCAAAACTAATTTGTTAATTTGAACCAAATTACAAACACCACAACAAGATAGAAAATCAAAATAATGTTGCTTTAAGACGATAAAATAAAAAAATAAAAAAAACTATTAGAAGAGTGGAAATAACTATTTATTTAAATAAAAAAATTAATAAGTGATTTAAGACTGAAAAATGACTCTAAATAATTCCTCATAGACTAAGAAAAGAAGAAGAAAGTATAGAGAGCCGGGCTAGATGGTCGATGTTTTTGTCTTGACAGGATTAGCTGGTGGATGTTAAAAAACCATTTTCTACTTCAGTTGACTCTCTTGTCTATAGTTTGGTCATCTTCTTTGTTTGTATAAGACTTTGGGTCAACATGGGCATATAATCCATTAACATTAATTTTGTAACAAAAAGTTTCCTTATTGGTATAAGTCCACCATCATGCATGGACTAATTGTAAGACTTCGCTTTTTTATTGTTTGTTTATTCACACGATGAGGGTTTTAAGTTGTTTTCTTGGAGCATGCAAGTCTCTGCTTTTGCTATTCCGCTAAGTCATTAGAGTTGACTGAGTCAACGGTTGAAGTTGCAGTAAGGTTTGTGAAAGAATTATACTTTAGTTTAAAAAAAAATTATTTGTGAGAGTAATTAATCAAGAAATAGAAAATATATTATGGGTTTTATAAATAAATAGAAAACAGAAAAGTGTATTATGGGTTGATGTCGATTGATTTTGTTAATTAGTTATATAAATTGCATATTAACTATAATTGATCATTTATATTTAATTGATAGTGGAATTAAAGTGGGTTTGCATACTTCAAAGAAAATAGTAGTTTGAGTAATTTAAAAGGTTATATCGAATGATACAAAAAATTTATTTTTTGGTGGAAGAAAGAAAATTATTAAGAAAATATAACTTACGTAAGAAAAATGACATTAACCAAATATCCATGTATATAAATGTCTAGCTAGGTAAAATTGGAAACTTGGTATAGGTATTAGAAGGGATTAGAGAGAGATTTTACAAAATTTAGTTACGGAATTAGAGAGGGATTTTACATTTTTCCTCTCTAAATTTCTTGGCTAATTTAAGTTAGTAGTATTAAATTATATATTAGACTTAGCATTTTTATTGATGTTACAATTATGTTACTCTAAATTAAATGGTGTATGTATGTCTTTGTTGTCTCTTCTTTTTCATTTATTTGTGAAACCAATTTAAATAAGAAAAAGTGCATGAGAAATAATATTTTAGCATGCATAAACTTTGTACAATTTGAAATGCATATTAAAAATTATTCTTAAATAATTTTACTTTTGTAAATAGATTTACAAAAGCACATAACTCAATTTCAATGTTCTAGACTTTGTGAATCGACTCACAACAAAACAAGGAGTTTTGTGAGTAGACTTACCGCTGGGTAAATCGTCTCACAACGCTACTAACTTAAAAATTGTTTTCAAGAAACATGTGAGTCGACTCACAACTTTTTTGATTTTTGGTAGT
This sequence comes from Cicer arietinum, assembly GCF_000331145.2. NCBI lineage: Eukaryota > Viridiplantae > Streptophyta > Magnoliopsida > Fabales > Fabaceae > Cicer > Cicer arietinum. Next base: position 29,762,838 of record NC_021165.2, on the reverse strand, counting down.
TTTATGAAAGTTATTATAGTTACAAAGTTGTTATTTTAGTTAGAAAGCATTAGTCTTTTGATCAATCTTTTCATGTATCATATATAAACTGATTTAAATCTTTGGCAACATTAACAAAATTTATAGTTTGAAGAGCATCTAGGAAGATGGAATTTGTCTAGATGCTATTACTACTACCCTTTTTGTCTTATTGTCAAAAGAAATGTAATGCAAAAGAAAGTTCTTAGGGTGAAGGTTTGTATAGGGACTAATAAATAACATGGGAGGAACAAAGGTAAAGAAAGTTCTAGAAAGAAAAGGCCTAAATCAAAGAATAGAAAAACACCCTAGTGTTTTAATTGTAAACACACCTAGTCATTTTATTTTATTTTTTTATTTGACCTTATTAGGAGTAGAAATAATTGTTGATGATATTATTTTAATTAATTAATTAATTAATTAATTAATAATAATATCTTGTTATTATTATTATTAATTAATTACGGGGAGAAGAAGAGAAGAAGAGAGACCATTTTGATAGAAAAGGCAACCACCAAAAGAGAAAAGAGAGGAGTAACTCTATTTCCGAATTTGTTAAATCAATATCAGAAACACATCGATTGCGCATTCTTTAACCGTTGGATCGGACTGATTTTTGGACAGCAGGTTCGCAACATTCAGATCTACGTTTTCAACAGTCGGATAGTAGAAACGACGTTCAGAGAGGGAGAAGCCGTGTTCGCACAACAATAGGTGTGAAATGAGTGAGACAAGAGTTTGTGAAGCATAATTCTAAATACAACTTTAGTAACGGTAATGGCATCACTCCATTCGCTTTCCTACTTGAATTATATGTGATATAAATGTACAGTGATGTTGTGTATTGGTTCTATTTGTGTGCTATCTTCAAAATGAGTATTAATAATGGTTGTGTTTGACATGTTCAAATTGTAGAAAATGAATGTTATGTGATGCGTTGTTATAATGGTTGTGTTTGACATGTTGTGATTATTCAAGGTGATTACTTTGGGTCTAAACTAGGTTGGTTTAGAACAAGGTTGAATAATTTTGGACGCTCTAGCTGAGTGATCTATATTGTTACTAGCAAAAGTGTCTACATTCATGCATTCATAGTTGTGTGGTGCGTCCATAATTGGTTGGAGCCCAAAGTTTTGTGGTGCGTTCATAATTGGTTGGAGCCCACAGATCCTTGCGGAGATGTTGAGTTAGTGGTGTTGCTTGGAAGGACCCACGAAGCCCTTGCGGGGGGAGGTGATATTCTGGAATCACGCATTGACATATAGTCTAACAAATATATTGTGCATTTTGGTTGATTTGTATCTTTGGTGCATTGTGATTTTTAACTGTTAAATGAAATATATGATTTATTTATATTTTGCTATAACAACTATATATGCATGCATATTTGCTCTATGTTTGTTATTTGGAGATGACCCTTACATTTGACATGACATCACATATAGTGTTACTTGAGTGAATAATGTCACGATCAACCCAATAGGAGAAATGCGAGGAAGTATAATAGCATGCAGTTGGAGGCTCTGAGATATTTTTGTGCTGGGTTTAGACTTGTTGGGTGAGTTTTCCACAAGTCCAAAGTTTATGACCAACTAGGGTTTATGTTTGGGTAGTAAAATATCAAGAGTTTTGGCTCTAGGAGTTTCTTTTGTTTAACGTGTTAAATTTACTTTTAGTAATTGCAAATACTTCGATTCATTATTTTTGAAAATATAACTAAAAATATTATTAATTGATGTTAAGGTAAATGGGTATTTAAGATAATCATAAATAAATAAAAACGAATTTGTATTGTTTACATTTAAAATTTCGTCAGTTAATGTTTCAAAAAAATGGGATGTTACAATAGTTCATACCAGTGCTTCCACCTTTTCTCTTTTCTTTCTGAATCAAATTATGTTGTCGAAAGGACATATCACATTCCTACATTCCTACAATCGTATCAATGTGATATATCTGACTATCCAGTTAATCTAGCTACAAGTGATAAGACTCGTGAAGTTGAATTTATAATTCTCAGTAGTGTATTTGATTGGCTGAACCTAGGAATGCAAATTTCATTTTTCTCAAGATCTCCAATAATTTTACTTTGCTTCTTTTTCGAAATTAATAAATAAATTTGCAGGAAAAGATTACTTGTATTGATTGTGAATGGCTAGCATTAAAAGATGCACATCCTAAGAATAAAATATTTATCTCGACTTTCACACCATAGATGGTAAACTTGTCATCATTCTCTACTGGGAAATTCCAATGGCAAAAATTAGTGTATATCTAGAAATTTGTCAGAGATAAGAAAAACTAGATTTGATTAATTAATAATATGCATCACATTTTATACCTTACATCCAATTGTAGAGCCAAAGCCATCAAATCCTAAGTCTCTCTAATAGAGAAATGATTAAGAGTTTTAGAGACTACCAAACTAGAAGTTAAAGAAAAGACTCGCAACATCATGGACTGTTTAGTTATGCATCAAGGCATGAACATGAATGAAGGTGTTTCATTTAAATACTATAATTCTTCTACTTGGACAGAAAAACCACATTGGCATTGCTTTGTCGAAAGAGGGGAAATCATGTTGATGGTGTTTGTGAGTTTTATTCTTGTCATTACTTCCTCAACCCGTGACATTAGACACATTATCATTCATACATTGGACATTTCATTTTTCTCAAGATCTCCAATAATTTTACTTTACTTCTTTTTCGAAATTAATAAATAAATTTACAGGAAAAGATTACTTGTTATGATTGTGAATGGCTAGCAATTAATTTGAACTGTTGTTTTTAGAACTGCTTGTTACTTTATTTGGACAACTTGTTACAATTAATTTGGACTGCTGTTTATTTGCTTATAATGAATGTCTTTTGCTGTTTATTTGCTTATAATGAATGTCTTTTGACACTTCATGTGCTTGTTACAATTATTTAGACTGTTGTTTTTAGGACTGTTTGTTACTTCCTATTGTGCTTGTTTGAGTATGTCTGCAGCAATGTTCAATACGCCATGTATAAGGCTACTTGTATTTTGTCAAAAATATTATTTATATATTTTGACACTTTGAAAATTCTTTTGATGCATATGCTAAATGAAAAGGTTCTCATGTGCATTTGAAATCTACGAATATTAGATTGCTCATGTACCTTTACATTATAAAACTTCTAGCATATTTGACCATAGTTGTCTTTGATTGTTTGACTTCTTTTTGAGCTTGCAACTTGATCACTTTCCTCGGTATTTGTCTTTATCAAAAACATAAGTATTTTACATTCTCCCCCTTTTTGATAATGACAAAACCTTGTTGTTGTTGAGACTTCAAAGTGTTTGATCGTTTTAATCTTTCTCCCCCGTAATACATGCTTACTCCCCCTTTGAGCTTGAGTTCATGCCATCAATGTTTAAACATTTTGAAGACCTACAAAAGTTTTTAACAACAATAATATATGAATTTTCTCCCCTTTTTGACATGATCAAAAAGAAGGAAAATCAACAAACAAACTACCAAACATATATAAGGAAATCACAAATCTTAATTAGACTACACACTTGTTGTATTTGAATACAAGATTTTCTAGAAACATGTATTCGAATACATACAATGTGTATTCGGCTACGATATCAAAATTTTGTTTTTAAATGAAATTTTTGCTAAAAAGACGACATGTAAAGCATATATTCATATTTATAAAACAAATAAATATTAAAGAATCAATTTTATCAACATATCAAGTGAAGATTTTAGATGTTGAAGAGAAGTGACTTACAAAGTATCAATACCTTGTATTAATACCTTTCTTGACCCACACATAATGCCCATTTGGAACACTAAATTTATTAAAATGACAAGCACTAGCTGTGGGGCCATTTAAACCACAATAAAAACATATAATAGTATATTTACTTTTATATGTATGTATATGAGATCTCTTTTGAATTATTTTATCTTTAAAATGATGATCTCTTTGCATAATTATAACTTTCTCTTTGGATTGGTCACTTGCTTTAACAAAGATAGTTTTATTTATACTTGGTTTATCAATTTTTGAGTAACCAAGACCACTTTTGTCATGTGAATATCTTTGCATATTTAAAACATTTTTCAATCCAACTTGTCCTTTTTCATATCTTTTAATTACTCTATTTAATTGAACAATTTTTAAAGAAAGAGAATCACACTTATTGAATGTAAAATTCTGTTTTAATTTCTTAGAATCCTTTTCCATAGTGTCAATTTTCTCTTGAAGAGATGAGATTTGTCTCTTTTGAGTTGACACTATTTTAAACAGATTTTTACATTCCCTAAGTAGTTTTTTAATTGAATTTTGAGCGTCATTATATTCAATAATTAATTCACTATTAGTCTCATTATGATGAGGAGAGTCTTTGTTACTAACCTCTTCTTCTTCGTCGGATTGATTTGATACCATCAAGGAGACATTTGCGCATTCGTCACTTTCCGAATCCGAAGATGAACTGACTTTGTTGTCCAACCATGCTATACATGCCTTTTTGAATTCTTTTTTTTTTAGAGTATTTTTCTTGATAGTGTTTTGACATTCTGCCTTTATGTGTCCTTGTTTTCCACACTCAAAACAAGTGAAGTTTTGATTTTAAGTGGAACCATCCTTCTTTCTGAAACTTTTCCTTTTAAAGGTTTTATCATTTTTAAGAAACTTACCAAATTACTTTACGAGGAAGGTTATGTTTTCATCTTCATCTGAATTCTCATAATTAATTTGTTCTTTTGATTCTGCTTTCAAGGAAATGGTCTTAGTCTTCTTTTCTTGACTTTCATTCTTTTCTAACCTTCGAAGTTCGATTTCATGTTATTGAAGTTTTTCGAAAAGTGTTGAAAGAGACATCTTTGATAAACTTTTCATTTCAGAAATTGTTGTTACTTTCGGTTGCCAAGCCCTTGTTAATGATTTTAACACTTTGAGGTTTAATTCATCATTAGTGAAGATTTTTCCAAGTGCCGACAAATGGTTGGTCAGGTGAGAAAATCTTTTCTGTAAGTCCAAAATGGATTCTCTGGGCTGCATTCGAAATAATTCATTTTCTTGAGATAAAGTGTTGAGTTTGGAACGTTTTACCTCAATAGTTCCGTCATGTGTTACCTCAAGTCTATCCCAGATTTCTTTAGCCGTTTTGCAATGTGACACACAAAAGAATTCATCCATTCCAAGTGCTGATTGTGACATATTTTTAGCCTTCTAATCAAACAACATTTTCTTGTTTAGAAATTTAGTGGTCAAATTTTCTTGTTAGGTGTTTAGAAATTAGGTGTTTAGTGGTCGAATTTTCTTGTTTAGGTGTTTAGAAATTTTATTGTTTGAAGAGATTTAGTGGTCGAATTTTTTGATTTAAAATAATGTATGAAAAAGATACATGGCAGAAAAATAATGAACACAACGATATTATCCTGGTTCCCCTTATTACCAAGGGTACATTCAGTCATCTTGCACACCACAAGAGATTTTTCCACTATTGTTAGAATATGTACAAATCCCACCCTATGATCTCTGCTACAAACTTCTAACACACTTCCTAAGATAGCACACCACTATCTTAGTTAGAAACACTTGAAGAAAGTACACCACTTTCCTCAATTTACAACACTTGAAGAAAGTATACCATTTTCTTCAATTTACAATACTTGAATGGTTTAGCAATACTAATTTTGACTGAGATTAATATGATATAACTGTTGATGTACAATGATAACAATCTAATATAATTTCAAGTACAATAGAGAACCTTTCTCAATGACATGAAAATGCAAAATCTGTACTTGAAATATGAAAGTAAGACTTTGAATAAATAAAAACATTTCAGAAAGTTTGTTCAAAGTTGTTCAAGGTTTGGTAGTAGGATTGATTTTGTTTAAACTGAAGTAATGGTGTATTTATACTCCATAGAAATCACTTCAGATCAGTGGCCATCGTTCCTAGAGGTTTGATAAAGAAATCCAATGATCTTGAACCATTTCAGAATTGAAAAATTGCATTGTTTCCAGTAGTATTCGACTACAGCTTGTGTGTAGTCGAATACACATCCTTCTAACGTTCAGTTTTATTTTAATTTTGAAGCTTGTATTCGAATACACATTCTTGTATTCGAATACATATATATGAATTTGGCCACTAACTTGGTTTTATATTCGGCTACACCAAGTTGTAGTCGAATACAAATGTGCAGTTTTAGCTACTGACTTAGCACTCGTATTCGAATACACTGCCTCGTATTCGAATACAAATGTTCAATTTTAGCTACAGACTTAGCACACGTGTTCGATTACATCAACTCGTAGTTCAATTTTAGCAACTGACTTAGCACACAAATTAGGCGTTTATAAATTTTCTTGTTTTTAGGGATTTAGTGATCGATTCTTTTATTTAAGATAATGTATGAAAAAGATAAATGGAAGAAAAATAATGAACACAACGATATTATCCTGGTTCCCCTTATTACCAAGGGTACATCCAGTCATCTTGCACACCACAAGATATTTTTCCACTATTGTTAGAATATGTACAAATCCCACCCTTGAATCTCTGCTACAAACTTCTAACACACTTCCTAAGATAGCACACCATTATCTTTGTTAGCAACACTTGAAGAAAGTACACCAATTTCCTCAATTTACAACACTTGAAGAAAGTACACCATTTTCCTCAATTTACAAACTTGAATGGTTTAGCAATACTAATTTTGACTGAGATTAATATGATATAACAGTTCATGTACAATGATAACAATCTAATATAATTTCAAGTATAATAGATAACCTTTCTCAATGATATGACAATGTAAAATCTGTACTTGAAATATGAAAGTAAGACTTTGAATAAATAAAAACATTTTAGAAAGTTTGTTCAAAGTTGTTCAATCTTTGGTAGTAGGATTGATTTTGTTTAAACAGAAGTTATGATGTATTTATACTCCATAGACATCACTTCAGATCAGTGACCATCGTTCCTAGAGGTTTTATGAAGAAATGCAATGATTCTGAACCACTTCAGAATTGAAAAATGGCATTGTTTCCAGTTGAATTCGAATACAGCTTGTGTGTAGTTGAATGCACATCCTTTTAACGTTCAGTTTTATTTGAATTTTGAAGCTTGTATTCGAATACACATTCTTGTATTCGAATACAGATGTTTGAATTTGGCCACTGACTTGGTTTTGTATTCAACTACACCATGTTGTACTTGAATACAAATGTGCAGTTTTAGCTATTGACTGAGCACTCAACTATCTTTGTTAGCAACACTTGAGGAAAGTACACAACTTACCTCAATTTACAACACTTGAAGAAAATACACCATTTTCCTCAAATTACAATACTTGAATGGTTTAGCAATACAATTTTGAATGAGATTAATATGATATCACAATTGATGTACAATGATAACAATCTAATATAATTTCAAGTACAATAGAGAACCTTTCTCAATGACATGAAAATGTAAAATCTGTACTTGAAATATGAAAGTAAGACTTTGAATAAATAAAAACATTTCAGAAAGTTTGTTCAAAGTTGTTCAAGGTTTGGTAGTAGGATTGATTTTGTTTAAACTGAAGTTATGGTGTATTTATACTCCATAGATATCACTTTAGATCAATGGCCATCGTTCCTAGAGGTTTGATGAAGAAATGCAATGATCCTGAACCATTTCAGAATTGAAAAATGGCATTGTTTCCAGTTGTATTCGACTACAACTTGTGTGTAGTCGAATACACATCCTTTTAACGTTTAGTTTTATTTGAATTTTGAAGCTTGTATTCGAATACACATTCTTGTATTCGAATACAGATGTTTGAATTTGGCCACTGACTTGGTTTTGTATTCGGTACACCAAGTTGTAGTTGAATACAAATGTGCAGTTTTAGCTACTAAATTAACACTCGTATTCGAATACACTATCTCGTATTCGAATACAAATGTTCAATTTTAGCTACTGACTTAACACACGTATTCGATTACACCAACTCGTAGTTCAATTTTAGCTACTGACTTTGCACACAAATTAGGTGTTTAGAAGTTTTCTTGTTTTTAGAAATTTAGTGATCGGTTTTTTTTATTTAAGATAATGTATGAAAAAGACAAATGGCAGAAAAATAATGAACACAACGATATTATCCTGGTTCCCCTTATTACCAAGGGTTCATCCAGTCATCTTGCACACCACAAGAGATTTTTCCACTATTGTTAGAATATGTACAAATCCCACCCTAGGATCTTTGCTACAAAATTCTAACACACTTCCTAAGATAGCATACCACTTTCTTAGTTAGCAACACTTGAGGAAAGTACACCACTTTCCTCAATTTACAACACTTGAAGAAAGTACACCATTTTCCTCAATTTACAATACTTGAATGGTTTAGCAATACTGATTTTGACTGAGATTAATATGTTATAACAGTTGATGTACAATGATAACAATCTAATATAGTTTCAAGTACAATAGAGAACCTTTCTCATTGATATGACAATTTAAAATCTGTACTTGAAATATAAAAGTAAGACTTTGAATAAATAAAAACATTTCAGAAAGTTTGTTCAAAGTTGTTCAAGGTTTGGTAGTAGGATTGATTTTGTTTAAACTGAAGTTATGGTGTATTTATACTCCATAGACATCACTTTAGATAGGTGGCCATCGTTCCTAGAGGTTTGATGAAGAAATGTAATGATTTTGAACCATTTCAGAATTGAAAAATTGCATTGTTTCTAGTTGTATTCGACTACGGTTTGTGTGTATTCGAATACACATCCTTTTAACATTCAGTTTTATTTGAATTTTGAAGCTTGTATTCGAATATAGATGTTTTAATTTGGCCACAGTCTTGGTTTTGTATTCGGCTACACCAAGTTGTAGTCGAATACAAATGTGCAATTTTAGCTACCGACTTAGCACTCGTATTCGAGTACATTGTCTCGTATTCGAATACATATGTTCAATTTTAGCTACTTACTTAGCACACGTATTCGATTACACCAACTCGTAGTTGAATATAGATGTTCAGTTTTAGCTACTGACTTGTCTGTATTCGGCTACACAATGTTGTATTCGAATACAACATTGTGTTTTGCCAAAAATTTGATCTTCAAACATTATTTATATATTTTGAAACTTTGAAAATCCTTTTGATGCATATGCTAAAATAAAATGTTCTCATGTCCATTTGAAATATACGAATATTAGATTGCATCATGTACCTTTACATTATAAAACTTCTAGCTTATTTGACCATAATTGTCTTTGGTTGTTTGACTTCTTTTTGAGCTTGCAACTTGGTCATTTTCCTTGTTCTTTGTCTTTATCAAAAACATAAGTATGGACTGGAGAATGTTATGGATTTGGTGATGTTGGGGGTTCATGGGTTAGGGAATGTTCTGGAGGTGGGGGTTCATCATTTCTTAGATTTTATTTAAGGGCATGCAATTTCTTTTTCTGTGGGGTTTTGAGATATTCTTGGCTAGGAATTGAGCAATGGTGATGGTGGTTTTGATTTTCATGGAACATGGTGTTGGCTTGGTGGATTGAAAAGAGGGCTGAGATGGTTTTGTGAAAGAGAAAAAACTTTCATTTATCAATCTTCGTTTTTGGTTTGGAGGAGTTGATTGAGTTGGCTCAAAAGAAAATGAAGATTTGGACGGGGTGATGGATTTTGTTGGGGTGATTTCCTTCTCTTTTGGAGTTGTGTAAGGAGCAGTTTCAGATGAATCATCAGTCTCAGAATCAGAGATGATAAATAGCGATGGTTTGGTGTTTGAAGCTTTTGAAGTTCCAATGCCTGCTTGAACATGCATAGAGTGTCTTTTTGCTGTTGTGGGATTTCGTAAGTGGGGAGGAACTTGAGCGAGATTTGGAGGAGGGCATGTATAAAGAGGTGGAAGGACAGTGGAAACATGATTTGGGTTAATGGGGTTATGGTTTGTTTCTGGGGATGATGAAAGATAGTCTAAAAATGTTGTATCAAAGGAAGTTGGTGGTGGAGTTGGTGTTGGTGGTGGAGAGGGTGAACGACTTATGGAGTTTGAAGATGGTGAAGATGATGATGGTGAGTAGGGATATGCATTTTTGTGTGTTGCTGTTTTAGTTCGCCCCATTGTTGTTTTCTGAGAAAGATTTTTCAGAGAGATGAGTTGAGGAGAAAGATGAAGGGTTTTGTCTTAGTTGTTGTTTTTTCAGATGATGAAGAATGTGAAGTGATTTAGTTGTGAATCAAAATTTTGATTTCGAAGAGAAAAAACAATGATTATTTGAACCTTGGAAAAAGAAAAAAGTTTGGGGGCGGGAATGCCTTAGACAGCGGGTCAATGCTCTTTTGTTTACAAGGAGACACATGCATTAAATGCAAATATTTGCCTTTTCTGTGGAAGAGAGAAAGTGGTGACACAGGGGAGAATGTTGGTTGAAAAACGGAGACTGATGCTTGGAAAACAAAGATTGATTATCGTTCTTTGTTTTCTGCAGAAGTAGAATTTAACTAGAATTCTTTAGGTTTTTCACAATTTTCAGTTTTTCCTTGATAAAATGAAACTATCCTCAACTAGAGACTTTGTAAAAATGTCAGCAAGTTGATTTTGAGTATTAACAAAGATTAATTCAGTATCTTTCTTGTTGACATGATCACGAATAAAATGATGATATATTGCAATATGTTTTGATCTAGAGCGTTGTATTAGATTTTTAGATAAATTGATTGCACTAGTATTATCACAGTAAATTGGAATGCTTGAGTAACTTATAGAGAAGTCTTCAAGTTGATTTTTAATCCAAAGAACTTGTGAACAAGAGTTTGCTGCTGAGACATATTCAGCTTTAGTGGTTGATAAGGCTATTGTGTTTTGTTTTCTGCAAGACCAACTTATCAATGTTTCACCTAAGAACTGACATGCTCCACTAGTGTTCTTTCTTTCAATTTTATCTCCAGCGTAATCAACATCACAATAAGCTATAAGATCAAAATCAGAACCTTTTCTATACCAAAGGCCAAGATTAGTGGTTCCAACAAGATATCTAAAAATTCGTTTTACTCCTGTTAAATGAGTTTCCTTTGGTGCTGATTGAAATCCTGCACATAATCCTACTGTGAATACTATATCAGGTCTATTGGCAGTTAAGTAAAGAAAAGATCCAATCATTCCTCTATATTCCTTTTTTTGAAACATATTTTCCATTATCGTCTTTTTCTAATGAAGATGGCTGCATGAGAGTAGACATAGTTTTTGATTCATTCATTTTGTATTTAATCAACAGATCTTTAATTTATTTTTCTTGATAAATAATAATACCATTTTCATATTGTTTAATTTACAGTCCAAGAAAATACCTTAATTCTTCCATCATGCTCATTTCAAATCCACTTTGCATGAGTTTTGAAATACTTCACATATTTTTTTATTTGTTGATCAAAAGATGATTTCATCAACATATACTTGAACAACAAGTAAATCATTTTTCTCAATTTTCTTAAATAATGTGGTGTCAATTTTTCCTCTTGAAAATCCATTTCTAATTAGAAATGAACTTAACCTTTCATATCAAGCTCTTGATGCTTGTTTCAATCCATATAGAGCTTTAGTAAGTTTGAAAACATGACTTGGTTTTGATTGATCCTCAAATCCATGAGGTTGTTTTACATAAACTTGTTCATATAAAAAACCATTTAAAAATGCACTTTTAACATCCATTTGAAGCAATTTAATAAGCTTATGGGATGCATATGCAAGAAGTATACGAATAGCTTCTAACCTTGCAACTAGAGCAAATGTTTCACCGTAATCTATACCTTGTTGTTGGTTATAGCCTTGAAAAACTAATCTTGCTTTGTTTCTTATAACCTTACCTTCTTCATCTAATTTATTTCTGAAAACCCATCGTGTACCAATGATTGTTTGATCCTGTGGATCAGGTACCAAGGTTCAAACCTCATTTTTCTCAAACTACAACAATTCTTCATTAATGGCCTCAATCCAAGATTGATCAATTATGGTTTCTTTAATTGATTTTGGTTCAATTTGACATATCACTGCCATGTTGTTTTCATCATTCTTGAATTATTTTCTTGTCTGAATCCCATCGATTGTGTCTCCAGTGATTTGTGTTTGAGGATGATCTTCAATTGTTCTCCAGCTTTTTGGTGGAGAATGAAACGGAGATTGCTTATCAATATTTGTTTCCAGCAGACTGTTCTGTTGTTGTAGACTAGTTTGAATTTCTTCTTCCTTATCATTTTTACTTATATCCAAATCATCAAATAATATATGCATACTGATTTCTACAACTTTAATTTTTAGATTAAACACTCTATAGCCTTTAGAATCGGTTGCATAACCTAAGAAGATTGCTTTGTCATATTTTGCATCAAATTTTCCAAGAACATCCAAAGATGTGAAAATAAGAAATGTTTGGTTTTCTGTTTTTCCATATTTCATAAGGGGTTTTGTTGATGATTTTTCTTACGGATACATGGTTAAAAATGTAACAAGAGTGTTAACAGCTTCAGCCCATAAATATCTTTCAACATTAGATTCTTCCAAGATTGTTGTTGCCATTTCTTGTAATGTTCTATTTTTTCGTTCAACAACTCCATTTTGTTGTGGAGTTCTTGCACATGATAGATTATGAGAAATGTCAAGTTCATCAAAGAAGGTTTTAAAAGAGGCATTTGTAAATTCTCCTCCATGATCACTTTTTACACAAATGATGTTGGATTCTTTTTCATTTTGTACCTTTCTGCAAAAGGTTTTAAATGCATCAAATGCATAATCTTTTTGTTTTAAAAATAATACCCAAGTGTATCTTGAGAAATAGCCAAAAATAACAAAACCACATTTCATTCCTCCTAAACTTGTTGTTTTGATTGGCCCGAATAGATCCATGTGAAACAATTCAAGAGTTATGTTTGTAGTAACAAAATCTTTTGAATGAAAACTTCTTTTGACTTGCTTTCCTTTTGCACAAGCCTCGCATATTTTATCTTTATAAAAATTGAGTTTGAGCAATCCTCTAACAAAATCTAGTTTTGAGATTTTTGAAATTGTTTTCATACTTATATGTCAAGCCCTATTATGCCATATCCATTTATCTTTATTGATTGACATAAAACATGATTCATCTGGTAGTTCTTCAAGATATAGGACATATAAATTTTTCTTTCTATTTCCAGAAAAAAGAATTTCTCCAGTTTCAGTTTTTCTGATTTCACATACTATTGGTTTTAAGATAACTTCAAAATCATTGTCACATGGTTGACTTATGCTTAGAAGATTGTGTTTCAAACCTTCAACATATTGAACATCCGTTATTTGAGCATAGTTTGCCTTACTAATAGTTCATTTACCTTTAATCTGAGCTTGATTGATGTTTCCAAAAGTAACCGACCCTCCATCTTTCCTGATGAATGTCATGAAACAGTTTTTATCTTCTGTCATATATCTTGAACATCCACTGTCCAAGAACCAAGAATTTCTCTTTACATTTGGAAATCCAACCTACATAAGATGTTATCTCAACCTTTGGTACCCATTTTGTCTTGGGTTCTTGAGAGTTGGTTTTTAAAGTTTTCTTTCCTCTTAAGATAGCATTTTGATTTTTCATGTCCAGTCTTGAGACAATATGAACATTTAAGTGTTAATCTTGGAATTGATTTTGTAATCTGGTTTTTAAAAGGTTTTAATCTTGATTTTGAAGCAGTTTCGGATTGTTCTCCTTTTTCCAGATTTATTTGGAGAAAGTTCAGCTTTTATTTCAGAACATTCTCCGTTTTGAAAGCAGCTAGGAGAACGTTCTCCTTTTTGCAAATTTTTCAAAACTGGTTCAACTTTAATTGCAGGACGATCCTTCCCTTTGAGAAGTCTTTTGCCTTTAAATAAAAAAATAAGTTATGCTGATAATATTATTTTTAACAATAAAAAAAATACATATTTAGAAATAAAACATGTATTTTTTTATTGTTAAAAATAATATCTCAACTCTTAGAATACAATTGATTAATAGAGTTAGCAACATGAGTTATGTAAAATCTTTGTCATGACACTCATTCTTTGAAATAATGTAACATATCACAACTTGAAAGAATCACCGTAGAGATATCTATTTTTTTTTTCAAACGGTGTTAACGTAGGACACATAAGATGGAAAAACAAAAAAAAACCACTAACTTCATCCCATTGAATACAATCACAATTTCTAGTTATTGTTATCTTTAACTAGCACCCCTTTATATACATGTTTGTCACATTATTCTAAATATTATCAGCATACACTAACCCCAATCATCAAATATTTTTTAGTCATTGTAAAAATATTTGTCAATGTTTAGTCTTAACCATTTTATAAGAATTGGAAATCTTTTAGGAATTAAAACATATTTAACCATTAATTCTAAATTTTAAACAAAAATCTATACATCAATTTCTATAAAAGCCTATCAAATAGATAAAATGTTATAAACACATTTTAACATATATTAAAAATTCAAGTTTAACTATACTCATTATACAAATTCAAGGGAGACCATAATTCATTCCAACCCAACTAATACAAAAGATAACATCTTTCAATAAATAGTTAACATCGCCCCCTCGTATTAATAACATATATTTGAAAAGTTTAGAATTTACAAACTATGAATGTTCAGCGCACATAATTAAAAACAATATTTCAATTATTTTACTCAACATATTTTTTATTTAAAAACAATTTTTCAATTATTTTACTCAACATAATTAATTTCACAATATACATAATATATCACTTTAAAATATAAATCAATTAACAGCTGCCCAGCGCACATGTCACAATCTAGTTATAAATAAAAACAAACCTCTCAAAATTCCCACCTCCCAAAACTCATTGTTCCTTCCATTTCTCCGTTTCTTTATTTCAAAGTCCTCCCCTCTATTCTCCTCCAAACTCGCTAACAAAGCCTTACGATTTTATATAAATATATTATATTCAACTCATTTGTGTAATTGCTTTTGTCTCAATGTGATAATCTACCTCCTCAATTCCTAACAAAATATGTAATAAGTTAACCAGCCGAATTAGTTTCTTTTTCCATCTAATTTTTCATCCTTCTTCATTTTTTCAGTTTAATTTCATGTTTTCAACAAACTACCAACCCACAATGTGCAGTGATAAGGATCTGTGCGACCACACATATTTTCTTAAGAGGAAGGTTCAAATGTTGACTCATTGACTGACTTATTTGGCTAACACACATGGTGTGTTTATATCAGAACCATTTAACAATAGATAAAATAATTCAAAAAATATATTCATGACATCAAGAAAATGTAGTCTTGGTTCATTACGCCAAAAATGACATTTTATAGCGCGTCTTTTATAGCGCTTATTAAATACAAGCGCTGTTGTATGATATTTTAAAAATAACGGAGGATACAACAGCGCTTTTTTGACAAGCGCTATAAAAAAAACGCTGTAAAAGACTTTGATTTCACATAATTAAACGACCTATTAGAGCGCTTTTTGGAAAAGCGCTGTAAAAAGGTTTTTTTAAAAAAATAAGGAGGTCTTTTACAGCGCTTTTGGACAAGCGCTTTAAAAAGTCTGTAAAAAAACGCTGTAATAGACTTTTAAAAAATAAAATAAGGAGATTTTTTACAGCGCTCTTTAAAAAAGCGCTGTAATAGGCTTTTAAAAGTAAAATAAGGAGGTCTTTTACAGCGCTCTTTAAAAAAAGCGCTGTAATAGGCTTTTAAAAAATAAAATAAGAAGGTATTTTACAGCGCTTTTTAAAAAAAGCGCTGTAATAGGCTTTTAAAAAGTAAAATAAGGAGGTCTTTTACTTTAAAAAAAGCGCTGTAATAGGCTTTTAAAAAATAAAATAAGAAGGTATTTTACAGCGCTCTTTAAAAAAAGCGTTGTAATAGGCTTTTAAAAAATAAAATAAGAAGGTCTTTTACAGTGCTTTTTAAAAAAAGCGCTGTAATAGGCTTTTAAAAAATAAAATATAACAGTAAATCGCTTCAGTTTCGTCTTTATTACATAAACTTCACTACACTTCAGTGTCCTTCTCCTCTTCATTATCCTTCTCATTGCGAACCCTAATGTCCTACGAACCATATTGTTAACCATCTCCATTGCAAATCATCTCCATATTTGTTACTATCCCTACGAACATTATTACATACTCTTCTCAATGAGAACCCTACTCTGTCCTACGAACCGTTCGTATTTCTGCGCATTTTCGCTATTTCTTCTTAAACGAAACCGTAACCTTATGAACTCTACGTATTTCTTCGCACTCTTCAGGTATTACATTCATTTATTCATTTATTTCTTATATATATATATATATAATGTGTCTGTTAATGCTAATAATCACATTTATTTGATAGTGTTTTACAAGTTTTCTGAGCTCAAATGGGTGCTACAGTGTCGAAGCAAAAATCAAATAAATCACATGGATTTTAATAAAGGTTTGAAATGTATGGCTTTAAAATTTTCATTAACAATCAATCCACAAATATTCATTGACTTATATGTTTTATTTTATAGTGCTCTCGTCAAACTAACAACATAGACTGCAGATACTGTATATTACGATTTATGAAGGAGATTGGTGTTATAATCCCAGAAAGAGATCTAATTGAAATAAAGGAATGCATATTACAGCGCTTTTTTTAAACAGCGCCGTAAAACTAATACAACAAGCAGCGCGTTTTTAGAAGAGATTTATAGCGCTTTTTTTTTTTATTTTAAAGAGCGCTGTTGTATCTTTTTACAGCGCTGGATACTACAGCGCTTAATTTTTTGAAAAAGCGCTGTAAATGGCTTAAAAAAGCGCTGTAAAATACAATTTTTCGCGTAGTGGTTGTAATATTGATACACTCTTTTGGTAAATAGATTAGAATGAAACGAAACAAATCATAACCTACGAGGTAATGTTTTATGTCATATTGAAAATACATAGCATATAATGAGACCAAGACCTTAATTTGTTGAGTTATGTTGAGTTGTGAAAAGGATATGTCATATAAATAAATGCTTGTTTGTATTTAGTGTTCTTGGATTGAGACTTGAGTTGTCACCAAAAGAAAATGCACTTTTGTTTATTTTAGCATATCAGAAAGAAGTATATTAAGTGTTCTTAATATAACAAAAATATTTCAAATTTAACTTGAAAAGTTGTGTAACAAGTGAAATAAGGATGGTGGTTTTTTATTTGAAAAGAAATGTGTGTTACAAATATTGAAACATAATAGAATATATGTTCTAAAAATGACAAACTAATATGATTGTAATACACTTTTTGTAAATGCATTCAATGAGGGTTGTTGACTTGATTATGACATGGTGTCTTCACTGTGTTTATCAATTTATGTGTTCAATTTGCACTTTTTACCTTGTTGTACTATTGTTGCTTCTTAACTTGTGTTTAGTTGGAGGATGTTATTTGACATGTTTCTTTTGAGTCTTTTGCAATATTAAGTGGCTTTTATTTTGGGAAAATATTTCTGTTTTCGATTCATAAAATTTGTGTTTATTTTACTTTTGTTAATAAGAGACTTTTGAAGTGAACAATTATCTATATCTTCAAAAACAATAAAAATGTCAAAAAATTATTTTCATTATTTTTCTAAATGTATCTTAATTAACTCATTTTCTCTCTATAAGAATGGTTATCTTCAAAAGTTTCTCGTCAAAGTATAATGAACAAAAATTTTAAGAAATGACAACAGGAAAATATTTAGCCCCTTATCTCTTCATTTAATGATGTTATACACACTCTTTAATTCGTTAATTGTCTCTTTAGTTTGTGTTTAAAAATTGGACAGGTTATTCTAGTAGAATTTTGTTCCATGTAATTGTTTAGTTTTGTGATTTTTCTCTCAAATGGTGATAATTTTTTGTAAGAAAAAAACTGACAAATAGAAAAGATAATGGGCATCAAGGGAATTACTAAAGTGAGTATTCACAACTTCAATGTGAAAAATCAAATGCTACTATCAATGAGGAAGTACCAAGATGAAGATTAAAAAAAAAAAAAAAAAAAAACACTAAAATAAGTAGCACATAGCCACTCTAGTATGCAATTGAGTTTTATTGTGAACAAACATTAAATGCATACTTAAAAAACCAGCAAGAAAATAAATTGTGTTTATCCATAATGCAAAGTGTCAAAAAAAATTAATGAACACTACAAAAAACAGAGCACTAAGATTAGGTTCAACTTTATTAATATAATAATAAAGGATTGATATTTAAATATAGAAGATAAAGAAATTAAAATAACTACATTTTTAATCTTAGTTTGTATTATGATTCTTTATGGCATTAAGATTATATTTAAGTTTTTTCTTTCATAAAACTATAATGTGGGTTCTTATATACAGGTTCTTAACCTGTTACTCTAGCTAGTTTTTCAATACATTGCATTGATCTTGTGCTTCTGTAAATAGTAATAATAAACACAACAAAATAACAAGTAAACAAATTTTGATAAAACAAAAATAATTTTCACAA
Source organism: Cicer arietinum (assembly GCF_000331145.2). Classification (NCBI taxonomy): domain Eukaryota; kingdom Viridiplantae; phylum Streptophyta; class Magnoliopsida; order Fabales; family Fabaceae; genus Cicer; species Cicer arietinum. Next base: position 29,744,311 of record NC_021165.2, on the reverse strand, counting down.
AAGGCTGCAAGGAAAGCACGTTCACACATCATTTGTATTCCTCTCTTGATTTTCACATCAATTATGTGAATCATCAAACAATTACAACACAAAGTTATTAAAAATTGAAATGTGGAATTTAGAGACTTGAAATTGAAAATACATTTTAATTTAAATGCGGTGAAATTTGTATCTCTTAATTCATTACTTTGATTAGGACATTCAGATTGGTTTTGCAATTGAATTCAGACTGCACTACTAGAAATTTGCTTTGTACCTGCGGATTTTCCTGCGGAATTATTTCCGCCGGTAATACGTGGATTTACCTTCGGGTCGCAACTATCTTAAGGAATTTCCTGCGGTATCATATTCCGCTGGTAAAACCGCAGGTAGTTTTTGTTTACTGCGGATTTGCGCGACTATATATCCGCAGCAAAGTTCAACTTTTTCAAATAAATGTCCGGAGCAAATTCCGCAGGTAATTTCATACTAAATTTTATGACTTTATTTTCATATAAATAAGGTAGAATTATTTTTTAAACAAATTAAAAAAATAAAACAAGTGCTACAATTAAGGATGTATATTTGGACTCACCAATACCCATTTGAATCCATCTTAATTTGGAAAGAAAAATCTTTTTTGATTGATTGTGGGTATGAGTTTTCACTGAAATTAAAATTTGGAGCAGAGACTGTTTGAAATGTTGATATTCACTTGTATCCAAAGCTTCCGCTGAAAATGTTATTGTAATTTTTAATTTTTATAGTATAGTGTCTATTAAATTCATTGAATTAAGAGTTTTGATAAATTTATCTATTTAATTTTGAACTCAGGAATTAAATAAATTATTTTCATAATTAAATTTTATTTTTAATTAAAATATGCCAAATAAATTATTTCAAAATAGAATTAAAAGATAAAACTTAAAAATTTAACAATATTAAATTTAAAATATAGTTAAACTAATTAACATATTATTTAACAATTGACGGTTTAATTTGATGATATCAAAACAAATTAATTTTTAAATTTATTATAGAAGTCTCTAAAAATATAATTATTATATTTGTTTATAAAAAAAAAATAAAGAAAAATCGTGTATAAACATTACAGTAATTCAATTTTTTAGAAAAAAACAATTATATCAAAGACCTATTTTTGAAAAAATTATATATCAAGACCTATTTTTGCATAACTCCTAACAATTTAGGCCTAACTCCTAAAACAAATTTATGTTGTTTTGTATGATCATCAAAATAAGATAATAATTAAGTATTCCAAATAATACTTATTATCAACTTCTTATTCTCTCTCCTCTACTATTGGAAATATTAATTCATTAAATGATAATCCATAAACTCATTTGTAAATGAGTTTTCAATTTATTGGCTCAATATACATACTATATTATAAATGAATATTTCATATCAAATATTGACGAGTCTTCATGAGTTCTTGTTCCAATACTAAGAGGGAACCCAATGAAGGTAAGGTGGTTCCTCGCAAAGCAATTAATATGAGATAGTCTAAGAGTGAAAGGAAGAAGATCAATGAGACTTCTAATGTAGGACCCATCTCAACAACAGCATCCTCATACTTCTATTCAGCAACCTCAACCACCTCAACAATACTCCCATTTGAGATGCGGGATGAGAGCATCGATGAGCACCAATTTTTAATGATGTGGTTATGTAATTTGCAAGATTGTCATTCGTTTGGAGGGACATCCCTTGCTTGGTTGACTAACCAGCATGATTGGATGGCATATGCTTAGAGGTTTAGGAACGCCAATGATGAGCACATAAGCATAACTAATTTCTATCAACACAAATATGGCATTATTTCATATTTAGAAGTATGAGACTTTTATAGGAATAAAAATTCTATATGTACTTGTATTTACAACAAAGATTGTATTCTTTCTCAAATGAAGAAATTTCTATCTCTTAAATATGGTTTGTAAAGTTTTGAATTGAGTATAAAATAGGTGACAACTAATCACAAATAATAAAATTGTGATAAAATATAAAGAACACGTGCATTGAATTGAAATGTCTTTTGATGCACCAAAAGTATGTATTATATTTTTTCTAATAAAAAAAGTATATATTGTTGAATTTCCATTCAAGAGAGCACATGCTTCAAAATAAAATGATATTGCCACAAAAAACATAGGACATGCTAATTTGTTTTCACACATGTTATTAGTATATTAATTCAAAAGATTTTGATCTAACAAAAATAAGTAGTAAGTCAAAGGCTCTTTCTCCGCCAATGTTCTTAGCAAACCATCCAACAATAAAAGACACAAATAAATAATTGAAATATATTTTAGTTGTAAGTAAAGAGACATACGTATTCTTAATTCAGAAGAAGTTGAAGTCTTTTGCAGTAAGAAACTTCCCATGTTATTAGGTTCAATATCATATATTTGCTAGAAAGATGTATACAATTGCAAGCAAAGAATGAGTGTCATGACAAAGATTTTACATAACTCATATTGCTAACTCTAGTAATCAATTGTATTGTAAGAGTTGAAATATTATTTTTAACTATGAAAAAAATATATATTTAAAAATATGAGACTTTTATAGGAATAAAAATTATATATGTACTTATATTTACAACATAGATGATATTTCTTCTCAAATGAAAGACCGTTAAAATTCTGCTCGCCAAATTTGCTATAAATGCAATCCATATTTTAGATGTCACATGGTCATTGGCATAGTAACTTGAATTACAAGTAGCGATCCCAGCAAATTCAATACTTCGGTGAATATATCACATATCAGCTAAATTAATTAGTAATAGCAATTTCATGGTTAATTTCATATTGCTTTATACTAGAATATTCTACAAATTAAAATCGGCATTCATTTAAATCTATTAGTCATTAAATTACATGCATACATCCCAAAGTACATACAAGTTTGTGTTGACTGTCAGATCAAAACTTGTATCACGACAAATATTGAAGGCTAAAGAGGTGCAAAAGCATCAAATAGAGGAATTCATGAAAGGAAAAGAATTTGGGGGGACTAAACCAATACCCAAAGAAACAAGATGAGCAACTACTTCGTTAAAAACCTTATCAGCAAAACCAAATTGGACAAAACCATAATGAAGGGGAAAAGAGTGCAGTGCAAAAAACTACAATAGAACGGCAGTTCAATTAAATGTTTGTCATCTTGTTGTGTTCTTTGTTCTTTAGCAAATGTCAGTTCAACTTCAATCTAGAATCAACATATGGTAATTTATCCATGGAAATATGAAGTTGTTTGGAATTTCATTCAAACAAACACGAAAAGGTGGCATTTTTCGTGATATTTGTACTGCAAAAGCAAATGGAAAAACAAGAAATAAAGAAAGTGCATTACTTTGAGTTATATTGAAACAAATTGACATTTATAATTCTTTGAAAACGAAACATAATAAGAATAGATCTAAGGTAGTGAAGACAACAACATTCAATTTAATTTAATTGTAAGTTAAAAACTAAAAACAGTTCACCACAACTTACTTATTCAAAACTTCATTAAAGTTATTTTTGATTTGTAAGAAAAGATCCATGTTATCCTAAAAAAAAAAAGAAAAGGATGGAAAAAGTTAAATTAAATTATTAAAACTAAATCATTTTTATGTACAATTGATTAAATTAAATCAATTGAGCTGAGATAAAGGAGGACTTACATTTACGTAGATTAAATTTGGATTATCCAAAGAAGCAAGATTTGCTTCGATCAAATCCAAGGTTTGTTGAGTTTTCTCCGATAGAACTCTTGTGGTACCTCCAATGGCTGCTAAAGCAAAATGCAAAGTTCAATACAAGAGTGAATCAAAGTATGTCGTTGTGCGTATCAAATACATGCTTTCATCGAAGTTACAGATTCTAAACAACAACAAACTAAAATAGCATAAGGCACAGTATAATTTAATATATATGACTAACACATTTAAGTTGAAAAATCTTAATAATATATGAAAACAAGTATACAGTAAAATCTTTAAATTTATGTATCTCTCTACAAAGGCTGGAGGGTAATAAAGCTGCCAAACTTGCAGCAACAAAAAATCTGGATCGGGGAAAATCAGTCGCTGCTGCTGCTGCTCCTAATAAAAGTCAGCCACGCCTTGGTAAATACGGGGCGTGTCTTGACATCCAAATAAAAAGGAACACGGGCAGCAGCAACGATTCGCCCATCGTACACATGAATAAAGACATTTTTGGAGATGAGTATATTGAATACCTCGAAAATGAGCACATGTACGAACTTCTCGAACATAAGGAGCTGAGTGCTACTGTAATCAGCTTGTACATAAGGTAAAAAATACTTTTAATTGCATTTATTTGTAATTAATTAAATGTATTGGTAATTAATCTAGTTTAAAATTTTCATTGAAGGTTTTTGTACGAGAAGGTCGTGTGCACGAGGAAATTGTCAAATAAATACTCATTCTTGTCTCCACATAAGATGTCGATGTGGAAACTCGATTCAGACAATGTAATTTATTTGTAATTAATTAAATGTATTGGTAATTAATCTAGTTTAAAATTTTCATTGAAGGTTTTTGTACGAGAAGGTCGTGTGCACGAGGAAATTGTCAAATAAATACTCATTCTTGTCTCCACATAAGATGTCGATGTGGAAACTCGATTCAGACAATGTAAAAAAATACATTGTAGATATGTTTTTAGGAAATAAAGAAAGTGATAAATTGTTCTTGGCACCATATAATTCAGGGTACGTAATTTTATCTTTTTTAATTGATGAGAATTTAATTTATTAGTTGTCTATAAACAAAATTGCTTAACCAATTTTTTGTTGTTGTAGGGCACATTGGGTGCTATTTGCAATCAATGCGGTCTCTGAAGTGATATACTATTTGGATCCCGTGCACGGCAATTACACCAATCACCCCGAAATAAAGACTATGCTCGACACGTAAGTAATATTCATTTATTTCTTACATATATATATAACGTGTTTGTTCATGCTCTAATAATCACATTTATTCATTCGATAGTGCCTTAAAAGTTTATCGAGCTCAAAGAGGTGCTAAAGTGTCGAAGCAGAAGTCTAATAACATTACATGGATCTCAATAAAGTGCCCTCGTCAAACAAATAACATCGACTGTGGGTACTACATATTGAGATTCATGAAGGAGATTGTTGAGAAGAATAAAACTATTATCCCAGAAACGGTACGGTATTTGCATTATATGATTTTCATATATAAATTATCTATATATTTGATACTAACTTAATATAATATGTTCAATTTTTATATTGCAGTACTTTGCCAATTCCAGTCCATCATATTCTGAGGAAGATCTGATGGAATTAAAGGAAGACTGGTGTCAGTATGTGCTTGACATGCAAATTATTTGATTTTCTGGGAAATAGCTTGCTGCTGGGCAAGGGATCTGAATATTATATGGTAGCTAGTGCATATAATGTATATTCTGTTAGTTATTATATGTAAATGATCATAGGACACAATATATGAACATGCATATGGATCTGAATGTAGTTTAGGTTGTAAATTAGGTTATATATATATACGTATCTGAATGTAGGTAATTAGGTTGTAAATTAGGTTGTATATATGTATCTGAATGTAGTTACTTAGGTTGTAAATTACAGAGTTACATATATGTTAAAAAAGTTACAGAGTTCTGATTTATGTTCTATTGATTGTGTGAACTGATTGTCTATAATATGTTCTGTTCTACTGATTGTGAAGTGATTTTGGATCAAAAATAATTTTGGGTACAAAGATAAAAGACAGCGCTTTTTAAAAAAAGTGCCATAAAAAGCTAAAAAGCACTTTTCATTTCAAATAATTAATTTACAGCGTTTAAAAAAAAAAAAAAAACACA
>NC_021165.2:29736627-29738320 GCF_000331145.2 Cicer arietinum | reverse complement strand
TGATAGTGTTTCAGCAAGTGTACTGAATCGTTGCAAGTAATAATAAAACGGTAGTATCGAGTGTCGAACTCAAGGATTGCGTTTTACTATTGAATTATATTTAGTTACTAAAATTGAACAAAAGGTTCCCAAGTTGATTGAAATAATATTTAAAATTGACAGCAGTAGTAAAATTGATCTTTTATAAATTGAGAAAAATGTCAGGGATGAGTTTCACTTCGAATCCAACCTTGGTGTCTAATTTGATCCTAGTTATTGAAATCCTTTATTGAATTATTACCGAATTGTCTTTATTATTCTTGCCCTAATGTCTTAGTGACAGAACCTTTAATTCCAAAGTAACCCCTAATTCCTTAGTAGATTTAAGATTAGAATTAAGCATTACCGTATAGAAATTCTCTTGTAAATTATTGCTTTGCAACTAATTTAATTGGTTTCATGACCTGCATCTCTCCCTAGACTACAAATTCTTGAATTTCTCATCTCAAGCATTCGTAAAGTCCACTTCCGTTTCAAAATACAAATCGTAGAACATTTTAATGTTGATCAAGCAATAAAAAGCATTAAGCACAGAGAGTAGAAAAATAATTCAATAAACTCATTCATATAACTAGAAATCAAATCATAAAAATAAGGGTTTCATCTTGTTACACTCATCCCTAACAAATAGGGTTTAGTTACTCATGACAGAGATACAAAAGATAAGGATTAAAGAAGAATTACAAGAATGATTCATGGATGATTCTTGATAAAACTGCTCCAATGGTGTTAGAAACGGCCGTCTTTGAGTTTCTATGCTAGGGCACAAGTCTCCCGACTTCCCAATAGTGAAAAAGATCACTAAAACAGTAAAAATCTGCGTTTTTATGGTTGCTGGTGCGGGTCGCGCGCCCCAGGCGCGCTTCAGCGCGTTTGGACAGTAGCAGATGCTGGAAAAAGCGCTTGGCTTGCGCTTGGGCGCGCTCTAGCGCTCAACATCTGCTGTCCGGCGTATATTGCATTTTTCTCCTCTTTCGAGTCTGAATTTGGTTTCGGTGTCTTCATGAAAATTGTAGCTATGGATCTTAGCTTTCCTTTGCACTTGGTTTGACCCCAATTGAACATCTACAACTCCAGATATGGCTGAAATACTCTACATATGTCATGTTGATTTCTCACCAAAATTCAGCAATGCACTAAAACAAAACGCAATGTAAAATTACGACAAATTCCTACTTAATCAACGAAATAAAAACACAAAACATTTTATCAACTCAAAGAACAAAAATCAACAAAATATATCAAATAAATCCTTAATTTAACTAATAATTGAGGATAAATAAGACTAAAATAGTGGGAAAATATGCATATGATGAAGAGTCATCACAACCCCAAACTTAATCTATTGCTTATCCCCAAACAACAATTAATTTCATATTTGGTCCTGTTTAATGCACACTTAAATTCAATTTCTCAAATTACATCAAACTCAAATTTCAAAGTTCTTGCTACTGCAAAACATTCATCATGCTCTATGGTTGTTTTCAAAAATACAGACAACAAGATTTGTACACCTTGACATTCATTCATCAAATTCAACTATCTCTTCACACAATCTCGCCAAAATTTCTCTCAAGTGTTTAGAAAGGTTTATGAATTTATCACTCAAATCCTAGAACATGCATCACGCTACCATATGCTTGAAAAAATTCTA
>NC_021165.2:29732883-29734006 GCF_000331145.2 Cicer arietinum | reverse complement strand
CGATTTTTCTTTTCTTTGATAGAATCTCCTTCATGAACTTGGCGTATGTTGGCATTTGTTCTAGTGCCTCTGCAAAAGGAATGTTAATTTGTAATTTTTTAAAAACATCAAGGAACTTACCGAATTGTTTTTCTGTTTCTTCCTTTTTTAACCTTTGAGGAAACGAAAGTCGAATTTCTGGTTTTGGCAGTGGTTCCCTTTTTTGTACCACATGTGCTTCCTCCTTTTCAAGAGTTGTGTGCTCTTCCACTGAGGTCGGTGTGACTGTTTCTTCTGAGTGGGTCGAGCTTGAAGTGCTTACACTTTGTTTGACTTTAAGTGGTACTTGTTCACTTACCTTGCCACTCCTTGTTGTCACGGCATTGACATAATTTCGTGGATTCGTAACTGTGTCACTAGGCAAATTTCCCGTCATTCTTTGTGCCATTTGTTGAGCAAGTTGACCCATTTGAGTTTCCAGATTCTTTATGGATGCAAAGTGATTTTTCTGGATGGCTCTTGACACTTCAATGAAAGAATTTGTGATTGTCACTAATTTCTCCATGGCACTCTCCCAAGTGATCTCTCCAGGAAAAATTTGGATGATTTCTCCAACCAGGGTTGTACGTATTAGAGTAGGGATTATTCTGCCTCCCGTCATTACTAACAAAATTCACCTGTTCTAGTTCTTCTAACTCATTGTCATCCAGTGTTTCACAGGCTCCAGTTTTATGTGCTCCTCCACAAAGGTTACAGTTAGTCTGCTTTAGTAATTTGACAGAGGCTACCGGGGGTTGTATATTTAGAGCTACCATCCCCTTCTTTATCTCAGCGTCAATAACATCTTTTATCTGTTTTGAGAGCAACATCCCTTGAACCAACCCAATCTCATAAACATTCAACTCTAGCATACCAACTTTAGAATTGTTTTCGCAGTTTTTTTTTTTTTTTTTCTGGATCAAAGAAAAGTTCAGCTGAGGACTGGCCTCGCATACAAAGTTAGACAAATTGTGAGTACCGAAGAGTTAAAGAAAGATAAATAATTAAGTAAAAATAAGAGAGTTTTAAACCAATTTTTTTTTTTAAAAAGAAATAAAATAAAAGAAGAAATTTTATTGCAGAGCAAAAAATTTCAATTCAGTAA
>NC_021165.2:29715340-29732846 GCF_000331145.2 Cicer arietinum | reverse complement strand
CAAAAACTTGATAGTGTTTCAGCAAGTGTACTGAATCGTTGCAAGTAATAATAAAACGGTAGTATCGAGTGTCGAACTCAAGGATTGCGTTTTACTATTGAATTATATTTAGTTACTAAAATTGAACAAAAGGTTCCCAAGTTGATTGAAATAATATTTAAAATTGACAGCAGTAGTAAAATTGATCTTTTATAAATTGAGAAAAATGTCAGGGATGAGTTTCACTTCGAATCCAACCTTGGTGTCTAATTTGATCCTAGTTATTGAATTCCTTTATTGAATTATTACCGAATTCTCTTTATTATTCTTGCCCTAATGTCTTAGTGACAGAACCTTTAATTCCAAAGTAACCCCTAATTCCTTAGTGGATTTAAGATTAGAATTAAGCATTACCGTATAGAAATTCTCTTGTAAATTATTGCTTTGCAACTAATTTAATTGGTTTCATGACCTGCACCTATGTCTAGACTACAAATTCATGAATTTCTCATCTCAAGCATTTGTAAAGTCCACTTCCGTTTCAAAATACAAATCGTAGAACATTTTAATGTTGATCAAGCAATAAAAAGCATTAAGCACAGAGATGAGAAAAATAATTCAACAAACTCATTCATATAACTAGAAATCAAATCATAAAAATAAGGGTTTCATCTTGTTACACTCATCCCTAACAAATAGGGTTTAGTTACTCATGACAGAAATAAAAGAGATAAAGATTAGAGAAGAATTACAAGAAGGATTAATGAATGATTCTTGATAAAACTGCTCAAATGGCGTTAGAAACGGTCGTCTTTGAGTTTCTATGTTAGGGCACAAGTCTCCCAACTTCCCAAGAGTCAAAAAGATGCTTAAAACAGTAAAAAAATCTGCGTTTTTATGGTTGCTGGTGCGGGTCGCGCGCCCCAGGCGCGCTTCAGTGCGTTTGGACAGTAACAGATGCTGGAAAAAGCGCTTGGCTTGCGCTTGGGCGCGCTCCAGCGCTCAGCATCTGCTGTCCGGCGTATATTGCATTTTTCTCCTCTTTCGAGTCTGAATTTGGTTCCGGTGTCTTCATGAAAGTTGTAGCTATGGATCTTAGATTTCCTTTGCACTTGGTTTGACCCCAATTGAACATCTACAACTCCAGATATGGCTGAAATACTCTATATATGTCATGTTGATTTCTCACCAAAATTCAGCAATGCACTAAAACAAAACGCAATGTAAAATTACGACAAATTCCTACTTAATCAACGAAATAAAAACACAAAACATTTTATCAACTCAAAGAACAAAAATCAACAAAATATATCAAATAAATCCTTAATTTAACTAATAATTGAGGATAAATAAGACTAAAATAGTGGGAAAATATGCATATGATGAAGAGTCATCAACAGCGCTTTTTTGTGAAGAAGCGCTGTAAAATGTGCATAACAAGCGCGCGTTGTATTTACATGTTTTATAGCACTTTTTTAAAAGCGCTGTTGTATCATTTACAGCGCTCGATTCCACAGCGCTTATTTTTTTGAAAAAGCGCTGTAAATGGCTTAAAAAAAGCGTTGTAATATGCGTTTTTTCGCGTAGTGTAACAAGCTATTTGAAATCAGATTATCCGAGGATTGAAATAGATTATGGCCGCAACGTCCAACATTTTACAACCACAATCACGGAAGCAAATACAAATTGATTCTACTATTGTGCTCCTACAATGCCAGGGCAAAGAATACAAATTGATTTGGTCAAACGACTAAACGGCATAAAACCTAAATGGCTACACTGAAATGCCATAAAACCTAAACAAAATACACAACTGAAATGCAATAAAACCTAAACGGCTACACTGAGAGTGAGACGACGACACTTACATTGAGAATCGACCACAGATGAGAGCGAGACGGCGACACTGAACGACGACTCTGAGAGTGACGGTGACGGGTTCGAGAGGGGGACAGGTTTGATAGCTAGAGTACCGAGTGGGTGACGTGATGGAACCATTGATACTGCGGCGATACTCACGGCATTGAGAGGAATGAGAACCGGTGATGGATTCAAAATTTAGGGTTCAATGATGACAAAGTGTGAGAGAAGGCCAAGCTCACCAATATGTTATAAATTTTACAATCTGAGGGCTCAATCTGATTTTACAAATAATATTAAAAAATTTAAAAATACACTAGCGTCGGCCACTCCGACGCTACATATTAAAATAAAAAATAAAAAATTAAATGAATAAACTAACGTCTGATTTATAAAATGTTAATAAAATTTGTTACCTTAGCATCGGCTAAACCGACGCTACACCGATGCTAAGTAGTGTCGGAGTCGGGGGCCGACGCTAAATTGGCAGCTAAAATGTAATTTTCTAGTAGTGACCACCCTCCGAAATATTGGAGTCCGAAGTTTATTTTTATAATTACTTTAGGTATTGCACTTCATTATCGCTTGATGAAGCAACCAACTAAAAAATGTTGGGGTATTTTGCTTGAGTTTTAGCCGATTTGATCATGTTACAAGAGCTGAGAGATCGCACTATTGTTGAACGTGAAGGGTATGCATTTATTATTTACACTGGTTATGAAAAATTGTCATTATTTTGTGAATCTTGTAAGATTGTTGGACATTTCATTGACAACTGTCAGAAAAGTTCTAATGATCACAAAATAGCTCAATTTATTGAAGATGCTGCAATTGTAAAGAAGTTGGTAAAGAAGTATGCTCCTAAAACCTTGTTGCTTTGAAGAATGCATGCAATGAAAAAGATATTCAGGGTAGTAGTGCTCACCATGTTGTTAACTCTCATTTTTTATTTATCATATTCTCAACATTGATTTGATAAGCAAAATATTGAAAAAAACGTGAAAAAGTTTTTAACTCGAACTTAGTTGATTTGGGGAATCGGAAACTATTCCAAACACTTAAGGAATATGAGGTACAATCTACACAGGTTTCTAAAAAGATGATTCACTAGATCTTTGGTTCTAATTTATCTAATTCAGCTAGCACAATCATCTATAAGTGAATAATCAATATACAAATATACTTATTGTTTTTTCTTTGAGTGATACAATGTTAGAGGAGAACAATGTTCAAAACCATCAAATATCTTCTGAATTGAAAGTCAACTCAAAAGTTATGGTTCCGAGTATGACATATCTAAATCTTATTGTTTTTTTATGATAATTTACATCCCATGATTACTTAGTTCTTGGAGATATTGATTGATTTTAAAAAAATAGAGATGTTAACGCAGAGACAAAAAACCGTTTTACTATGAGTGAAAAAAATATGCAGAAAAAGACTATAGTAAATAATTTCCGTCCAAGATTTTTGATACTTTTTAATCTCTTTTTTTTTCTTTCTTTTTTACTTAAGATTTTTGTTTGTTTTAAATATAAAGGTATTGTTTTGAATATTACCAAGTATCATTAAATTAAATGAGATGAAAAAAATATACTGTTTTAATGAATATCCTATTTAGTGTAATAATATTATATTATGTAATGTAACTATATTTAATAATTAATATGATTGAAATCCTTCAAAATCGTTCTCATATTCCTTTTTGGTGTTAACATAAACAGGCCGGAAATGTGAGCAACAAGTATATAGAGGTAACCGTGCCGTGGGATATAACTATCATATTAAGATAATTCAATTTTTTTGCTATTATTATAATATGACACTTTAACAAAAAAAAGTATAGTTCAAAAAGAATTAGAATTTACTAATTGCATTAATACATATAATTGGACATTCCACTCACGTCTATTGTGACTTGAATTTAAATATGAAGTTACATAATTAGTAGGTTAACATAAATTCTATTATAAATTTTTAATAAGGTTGGTTGTTATCGCTAATCTTATATGTAGATGTGCCTCTCTTTATCTAATATTTTCAATCATAAGTAAAGGATTACATTTTAGTAACATATTAACTTGGTAAAGAAAATTTGATTTGTTAAGATAGTTTAAGAAACCACTTGGTAAATATAGTTGTGGTGGATATATAATGTATAATATTTTTTGTCCTTTAACAAAAAAATCATTCTTAAAAATATTAAAACCGATTATTAATATTGGAGAGACTTATGGAATTGTGTGTACCCATCAAATTGGTTGATTCTCCTCCTAGTTGATTACAGGAATAGACTATTTGTGTTATAATGAAGCAAAGACTAAAGACCGTCTTATGCATTCTCAAAAGAAATTAAGATGTCTATCTATTATTATAATTTTCTAATATATAATTGATATAAAGGTATACATTCTTAAAATATGTGATATTAATATAATATTTATATAAGAAAATCATAGTAATTGAAAGTTTTATTTCTTTCAAAAAATGGAGGATTATAATAGTGTAATGCACTATGTAATTGATAATATATATATATATATATATATATATATATATATATATATATATAAAGATTAGAGAATATAATGACGAATATAAATAGTGAAATGTAATCATTGGTAAGGGATGTGAAAATGGATTAGATTCCTTACCAGTTTTAAGGCTCCAATTTTTAATTCTTTGTAAAGAGGTTGATGCTTCATCCATATAAAACATATGATAGGAACACCACATGACCCCAAAAAGAAGAAGAAATTTGCATCTTCATCTATAGCAAAAATCTATCGCGTAAAATAACCAAAAAGTAAGTCAAAAATGAAATTGTTTTGTTGAGGAACAACATCATTTTCAACATTTTTTCCATCATAGCTTCAAGTGTTTTTTTTTTTGGGCGAAGAAAACAAAGTGACTAACTTTTCATGATATTGCTATAACATGTTTACATATTTATACAAAGAGGTTGGACCCTTAAAAGAATCAAAATGGGAACAAATTAATTCACCATGCATAAGTGTGTGCACATCTTTTTTTTAGAGAAAGAAATTATTTAGTTTGTCACATTAAGTAAAATTTTAATAATATTGATCGATAATTTGTAATAGTATGCTTCATAACCTTTTGTTTTTTGGCAAATGATATTTAACATTAATTTATATATGATATTTGACTATCGCCAGGCAATAACTTATTTGGTCACATAAAATAATCATTTATATACAATTGATGGATTATTTGGTATAATTGGTGTCATTCATTACTTTATTATGTGATATTTGAATCATACACTAACATATATATTTATGAAAATGAAATCTAGAAAGGTTTTTTTTTTTTTTTTAAAAAGGAGAAAATATTATTAGTCCATACTATGGGAATCGGTACATGAAATATGAACTTATTATTATGGGGATTACTGCGCAGAGTTAATATTTAATAGTAGTAATTTTGTATAAACATTGAATTTTAAATATAGTATTATTTATAGGAAAATGTTAGTAATTAGTTAGATTATGTTAGTTTTTTAAATCGAATCTGGGATCTCTTGTTTAAAACTTCTTCAATGTTTTTTAACAGTGAAATTTAATATATATAATAAATTATTAAATGTATTTTATTTTTGAAAGAAAAACATATTTACTTCTAGAATAACTTGATGTATCTTTTTATATATATGTTTTTTCCTTAAAAGAACTATAGTCGCAAGAAAAAATAAAACTATTCTCTATTATGCTCTCTTAAGTTGACTATGACAATAATTGTCAACAAAAATTCTAATTAAATTCTATTTGTTAAGAACACTAAAGAATATATAGATAGTCTCTTCCAAAGCATCAATTAGTTGGCTATTTGCTTAGAATATGCTCTCTTTCCATACTTTTTTATATATATTTTAAATAGTCATAGTTAATAATTCGTTGTTATATTATTATTATTATTATTATTATTATTATTATTATTATTATTATTATTATTATTATTATTATTATTATTATTATTATTATTATTATTATATATCAAATCAGTTGAACTATTCACTCTACCTGACAAATTCTTATACAATATTGATCGATGAATATTTGTTAGAAAGATTTAAATTAGACACCTAATGCACCTAATTAAAAGCAATTAACACTTCATTTGAAAATGAAAATGGAAAGGAATCATGTCCAATAAGAAGTTAAAAATCTCTTTTGTTAATTCATGAATACATTTGATTTGATTTTGTTTTCTTTTTAGAGAATGTTTCATGTTCAATATAAGATAAAGACAAAATGAGATATATATCGACTTGATAAAATATAGATAGGATAAAAAGATTTATTTTATCAAGTGTTTGATACGCATAAAATAACAAATCTAATAAGATTAATTTATCATATTCAATATTTGGTACACATTAGACAACCGTATGCAATACGATATATCATAATAAAATGAAAAAGATTACCCATATAATCTATTAAAAATTTTTCTTTTAAATAACTATTTGTTCATTCTTCTTTGATACTAAAACCATCGTTAATATCAACCGTGACAAATTTTCTCGAGAGCGGACAGGGACCACGGAATTCCTGTATTTTTTATATATATATATATATATATAATAACTATATATTATTAATTATTATTTTTTTATCTAATAATAATAGATTATCAAAATAGTGATAAATTATTAAAATTGGATTTGCGAAACTGACGCATCTCACCGCTTCCCTCTCCACCTATATAAGTCTCTTCTCTCAAATATCTGTTCAATTTGTTTTCTATCTCTTAGAATTTATATTAATAAAATAAAATTACTACAACAACCTCAATATATAGATAAGCTATCCAATATTGAAGAATAAACTAATTAATCTGGAACATACAAACTCTAACACTCTTTAACAACTCTACTACCAATTGTTAGCAAACTTTTACATGTTAACCATTGATATATATATATATGATATAGTGTTATACTATTTTTTAATTGTAAACTATTTTAATTAATATGTGTATTTTTTATGAGTGACACGATGTTTAAACATAAGAAACTTAATGTATTTTTTCAAGAAGAAAGTTTTCAACAAAGATGAAAATTGTAAAATGGATATATTTTATTTGATTGAATTATGTGAAGTTCTAAAAACTTGTATCAGTTGTGTGACTTCTGAAAATTGTGTGACCCGTGAAAATTGTGAGACTTGTAAAAATTGTAAAACTTGTGATAATTGAAATTCTAATTTTTGTAACTTGTCTACTATATATGTATGAATTGTGCGAAACTCTAAAAAAAACTATATAATTTTTTAAAATTTCAATTATAATATTTTAATTAATACTTGTCACTCCTCAACTCCTTCAGATATTTTGTGCAAGATCCGCCACTGAAAATCAATATAAAACTCTAATCCATTCTTTTTTAAAAAAATATTAATAAAACTCTACGATTAATATTTTTTTGATCATTTTATGTTGAAAATATTTATTTAATAAACATTATGGCATTATAAGAAAAGTTTTACACGATAATTCAATAATAACTAAAGTATACGATCTTCTTAGATGATTGTATAAAATATCTTTAAATTGATAGTAAATACTAGTTAAACTAAATAACTATTTGTTCATTATTCTTAGATGGGAATAGCCATGAGAGGCTTGACTTTGCGCAAAGTAACCCTAAATTTTTCAGTCATGTCAATGTGTTCACATTTTTCCTCATCAACTAACTTCCAATCAAAATGGTAAAGCATTGTGGCCAACATGGTATGCACAACCCTATGAGCAAAAGAAACACCAGGACACATTCTTCTACCAGCTCCAAATGGAATGAACCCAAAATCTTCTTCTCTAAAAACATCTCCACTTTCTAAAAATCTTTCAGGTACAAACAAATTTGGATCGTTCCAAATACTAGGGTCTCTTCCCATGCTCCACACATTCACAAGAACTTGTGCATCTTTTGGTACCTTAAAACCACATAATTCAACCTCAGAAATTGATTTGTGGACTAATATAGGGGCTGATGGATGCAACCTAAGGGTTTCTTTTACAACTGCTTGTAAGTAAGGGAGATTAGTGATATCTAAATCTTTAACTCCTTCGTCTTTGTTGATTACTTTTTGAAGTTCCTTTCTTGTTTTCTTCAATTTCTCAGGATTTTGTAGCAACTCTGCCATTGTCCATTCAATTGTGACTGATGTTGTGTCTGTCCCAGCTGTAAATAAGTCCTAACACAAAGTATGTCATGTGATAATTAACCAATGAATAAAATGTTGTCTTTGAATTTTATTCCAAAACAACATTAATAAGGATATAATATTCATGTACCTATGTATGCATGCACCAAATTTAAAAAAGAGAACTGTGTATAAATCTCTCTAATCTTGACTTAATATTTAATGATTGAATTGGAGATAAATTTTATCTTTTTTCGATAGTTTTGATCTCTTCCTCTGATTTTTTAACTAAAAAATGATGACGTGAGATGTTTTAAATAACACAACATAATTGGAATAAAACGTCATAAAAATTTAGCTTTTAACTTTGAATTTTTTCATATTTTTAATTTAATTGATATATGAATAATTAATGCATCTAAATGATTCTATTTCATAGAATTGTATGTCAAGTAATTTAAAATATATCAAATAATAATTTTTTAGTTCAAAAATCTGAAGAAGAAATCAAAACAGTCGACTTTTAAAATAAGAGGACAAATTCTGTAAATTGATAATAATAGAGGGAGTAATACTAAGGTTAAGACAAAAATAAATTATAACCTAACAAAAATAAAATATGTTATTCAGTTAATAATTTTCACATAAAAAATATTTGAGGATATATCATTTGAATTTATATATATATATATATATAAACGAAACTTAAAAATAGGATTTAAAAATAAGGTGTGTGGTCGCAATATACTAACTACAATGTTAAGATTTTTGACAATTACAACAATCAAAACGATAGTAACATTTGACTGTAATTCTCTGAAATATCAAATATTACAACGATAATAACTTTTATTGTTGATTAAAATTAATAATTTGTTGAGTTGATGTAACAAATCGTGTTGCGTCAATTCAGAATTTTCATTTAGAATCATATTGAGAAACAAGTCTAGCACATTACACTACGCAAAAAAATCTATTTTACAACGTTTTTTTTAAGCCATTTACAACGCTTTTTCAAAAAACTAAGCGTTGTAGCATCCATAGCTGTAAAAGATACAATAGTGCTTTTTAAAATAAAAAAGCGCTATAAAATAGGTAGATATAATGTGCGCTTGTTATACTCGTTTTACAGCGCTTTTCGAAAAAAGCGTTGTAAAAGGTGCATTCAATAGATGCATTATTATGCACCTATTACAATGCTTTTTTGAAAAAGCGTTGTAAAAGGTGCATTCAATAGATGCTTTATTATGCACCTATTACAAGACTTTTCTAAAAATCGTTGTAAAAGGTGCATTCAATAGATGCATTATTATGCACCTATTACAACGTTTTTTTTGAAAAAGCGCTGTAAAAGGTGCATTCAATAGATGCATTATTATGCACATATTACAACGCTGTGTTTTAATTTTTTTCCAAAATCATTTTCATCCAGAATCAGTTCACAATCATTTCACAATCAGTACACAACAACAAAACTATATAACTTTATAATTTAACTTTATAATTTTACATATTTATACAATCAGTTCACAACATATTCATATACATATTCACATATTGACAACAACATAGAACTATATACATATTCATATAACTACATATTCACAACTTTTCAAATGTGCCATATTCATATACATATAACTATCAAAACTACACATAACATAACTACCATATATACATATAACTATCCCTTGCAGCATGCCATTCCCCAACAAATCAAACAATTTTCATTTTAATCACATACTGACACCAGTCTTCCTTTATTTCAATTAGATCTCTTTTAGAGTATGTTGGACTGGAATTGTCAAAGTATTGTGCGATATAAAAATTGAACATAAATAAGTTAGAATCAAATATATACATAGTTTATATATGAAAATCAAATAATGAAAATGTCGTATCGTTTATGGGATTATAGTTTGATTCATATCAATAATCTCCTTCATGGATTGCAATATGTAGTACCCACAGTCGATGTTGTTAGTTTGACGAGGGCACTATAAAATAAAACATATAAGTCAATAAATATTTGTGCATTGATAGTAATATAAGTTCAACATGCATTTTAGTGAAACAAAAAACTAATAAATACAATACCTGAAAAACAGAAGAACAATAGGGTTACGACGTAGAAATACGAACAAAGAAGAACAACACAGAAATACGAACGAATCGTAGGAGAGTAGGGTTCGCAGAAAGAAAGATGGTTCGCAATGACAAGGAGAATGAAGAGGAAACAAGCGTATGAAGTTTACGTAATGAGGGTTAGTAACAAAGTCATATTGTTCGTAGGGTTCGCAATAAGAAGGAGAATGAATAGGAGGAGGAAACAAGCGTATGAAGTTTACGTAATGAAGAGGAAACTAAAGCGGTTTAGGGTTTAGGGTTTAGGGATAGTATTTGAATGAGAGTTAGTAGGGATAGTAACAAGATGGAGATGGTTCGCAATGGAGATGGTTGGCGATATGGTTCATATGGACAGTAGGGTTCACAATGAGAAGGACAATGAAGAGGAGGAGGACTCTGAAGCGTAGTGAAGTTTATGAAATGAAGAGGAAACTGAAGCGGTTTACTTAAAAGACCTCCTTAACTTAGTTTTTAAAAGCCTATTACAGTGCTATTTGAAAGAGCGATGTAAAAGACCTCTTTAACTTATTTTTTAAAAGCCTATTACAGCGCTCTTTGAAATAGCGCTGTAAAAGACATCCTTAACTTAATTTTTAATAGCCTATTACAGCGCTTTTTAATGTTAACTTTTTATTTGAAGTTGGTTATTTAATAAATATTATTTCATTTTTATTTTGACAGTGACGTTATTGTATTGATTGACAAAAGTTGTTATTTATTCATAACTTTCAAGTCAAGCACTACTCTATATAAAGTAATTATATAATGTCTTTTAAATATAAATTAGTATTTTATACATTAGTATTGAAAAAAGTTAAATTTAGTCCAAAAGAAGGTTAAATGGTTACCAAATATTTTCAAAAAATTAAAATTTTATTCTAAAATGTCGAATATATTATTTTTACAGTTTGTTATAATATTATTTTTAAAGTTTAATGTTAGTAAAACTTGTTAAAAAAGTTTCAGTAAAGTATTTGTATTGTAAAATTTTTACTCAAATTAAAATGTTATCTTTTTTTATTGTAGTTATTTATTTTGTTATAGTTTTATTATGTTAGTAAAATGTTATTTTCTAAAGAAATTGTAATTTTTGTCAAAAACCAAATAATACTTATTTAAAAGTATATCAATGCTAAATTACATGATCAGATCATATTGGGATGATCAGTTAAAGTTCAAGAAAAAATTTCAGTACTCAGACAAAACTTTTTCAAGTTCAATATAAGCAGAAAATCAGTTATGGCATGTCAAACACTTAAATTACATGAACTTAGTATACAACACTAAGATCAAGCTAAATATAAGCAAAAAATAAGTATAAGCAGAAAATTAAATATAGTTCAAGCTAAATACTAAAATGCTCAATTCTGGCAGATCAAACAATAAAATTACATGAACTCAGTTCATATTACATGACTTATATAAAACAATTAAACACATTAAGATGCCCTTCTTCTTTTCTTGGTGGGATTCACATTTATTTGTCCATTAACGGTATGAAACGATGGATTAATCCAAATTCCCTCATCATGATCATCTCTAAGATATAGATCATCATCAATTGAATAAATTTCATGTGGTTGTGAGGATTTGTATGGTTAGGACAACGTATTAAATTTGTTTTTATTTATTTAAAGCGCAAGCCTTTTACAGCGCTTGTATAAAATGCCAAATAATACTTATTTAAAAGAAAGCAAGTTCATAATATTGATCTAATTATGAAATATGTAATTTATATATATAAAATACGTTAAAATTATTTTCAAAAGACATGAAGCGTTCATATTTTAAAATTCTATACTAGATTTGTAAAAAAAAAAATTAAATAGAAATTACGTTGTTAATGTATATATGATAAATAAAATTTAAAGCATGTGAAAAATGTATTCATTTTAATGTAATAATTTTTTAAAAAATATAAGTTAATTTTTAATAGCCTATTACAACACTCTTTGAAAGATCGCTGTAAAACACCTCATTAACTTATTTTTTAAAAGCCTATTACAGCGCTTTTTCAACAAGCGCTTTAAAAGGCCTATTAACTTATTATAAAACAAAACTTTGTGATCTCCTTATTTTTTTAA
This sequence comes from Cicer arietinum, assembly GCF_000331145.2. Lineage (NCBI taxonomy): Eukaryota > Viridiplantae > Streptophyta > Magnoliopsida > Fabales > Fabaceae > Cicer > Cicer arietinum. Next base: position 29,720,629 of record NC_021165.2, on the reverse strand, counting down.
AAGGCTTTTACATCGCTTATTGACAAAAGCGCTGTAAAAGATCTCCTTAACTTATTTTTTAAAAGCATATTACAACGTTCTTTTAAAGAGCGCTGTAAAAGACCTCATTTTATTTTTTAAAAGCCTATTACAACGCTCCGCTCTAATAGGTCATTTAATTATATGAAAGCACATGTATTTTACAGCGCTTTCACAAAAAGCGATTTAAAAGCCATGTAACATAAGGTGGGAGCGTTACATTTTACAACACTTGTGTTTAAAGTGCTCAAAAAGCGCTGTAAAAGCTATGGGAGAGCGCTTCAATTTACAGTGCTTTTATAAAATGCATTGTAAAAGGGTTTTAAGCATTATGTGCAAGTGCTATGTGACCCTATATGACCCTACAACAGTGCTTGTCAAAAAAGCGTTGTTGTATTCTCCGTTATTTTTAAAAAATTCTTTACAGCGCTTTTTCAACAAGCGCTTTAAAGGACCTCTTAACTTAGTATAAAACAAATAATTAGTAAAATACCAATATTTGGATTTGTTTTTTCCTCCAAATAATTAGTTAAATACCTATATATATATATATCAATGCTAAATTATAGGATCAGATCATATTGGGATGATCAGTTAAAGTTCAAGAAAAATTCTCAATACTCAAATAATGCTTTTTCAAGTTCAATATAGGCAGAAAATCAGTTCTAGCAAGTCAAACACTTAAATTACAAGAACTTAGTATAAAACAGTAAGAACAAGCTAAATATAAGCAGAAAATAAGTAGAAGCAGAAAATCAAATACAGTTCAAGCTAAATACTAAAATGAAAATCAGTTATGGCATGTCAAACACTTAAATTACATGAACTTAGTATACAACACTAAGATCAAGCTAAATATAAGCAAAAAATAAGTATAAGCAGAAAATTAAATATAGTTCAAGCTAAATACTAAAATGCTCAATTCTGGCAGATCAAACAATAAAATTACATGAACTCAGTTCATATTACATGACTTATATAAAACAATTAAACACATTAAGATGCCCTTCTTCTTTTCTTGGTGGGATTCACATTTATTTGTCCATTAACGGTATGAAACGATGGATTAATCCAAATTCCCTCATCATGATCATCTCTAAGATATAGATCATCATCAATTGAATAAATTTCATGTGGTTGTGAGGATTTGTATGGTTAGGACAACGTATTAAATTTGTTTTTATTTATTTAAAGCGCAAGCCTTTTACAGCGCTTGTATAAAATGCGCTCTAATAGGTCATTTAATTATATGAAAGCACATGTATTTTACAGCGCTTTCACAAAAAGCGATTTAAAAGCCATGTAACATAAGGTGGGAGCGTTACATTTTACAACACTTGTGTTTAAAGTGCTCAAAAAGCGCTGTAAAAGCTATGGGAGAGCGCTTCAATTTACAGTGCTTTTATAAAATGCATTGTAAAAGGGTTTTAAGCATTATGTGCAAGTGCTATGTGACCCTATATGACCCTACAACAGTGCTTGTCAAAAAAGCGTTGTTGTATTCTCCGTTATTTTTAAAAAATTCTACAACAACGCTTGTATTTAATAAGCGTTGTAAAAGACGCGCTATAAAATGTCATTTTTGGCGTAGTGTCACTTCCTTTCATCACACAATCTTTCCTTTGATTACTTCTATCTTCAATTATAGACTCAAAAAAGTGTAAGCAACTTCTGGTAATAATTCTTCACCCTTCGTCGCGATCTTTGTGGATCAATTCTACGCAAAATCGGATAATAGTCTGCTATGTTCGGGTTCGAAGCTTCGATCAACATAGAGGAAATAACATCTCTAAAATTTTGTGAAGAACTAGAAGCAAAGCTAGCCATGTCAATGGAGAAAAGAGTGTTTGATATTGAATTAAGAGATATACTAAAGGCAACCTCACCAATATCAATAGCTTTACCCTTTTCACAATTTTCTTTTTAAGTAAACAACAAGTTCTTTCAACTTTTCTAAACGAAGTGCTTGAGTAGAATCAAGTTGTTGAGATGAGTAGAATCAAGTTCTTTTCTGAAGGTCTTCCATTTTGGTGAGATAGGCATAAATATTAGAGAAGATTTGTCATGTGAAAGTGCTTGGATAGATTCAGGTATAAATCTATTAGATAAGGCTTGGTCATTTTTATGAAGTGCTTCTTTGGCTATTTTTGAAGAGGAAATTACAATAGTGATAATAATGCCAAGTTTAACTTTCATAATTGGTCCATATGTTTTTGAGAGTTTAGTAAGTGATTGGTGGAGTTTTGAAGGACCAAGTTGCAATATGTTTCCTATTAAAGGATAACTAGGAGGACCTGGTGGGAGTTTAGGAGATTTTTTGTTTTTGCAAAGTAGGCCAAAGGCTATAATATGAATGCATGCATATAGAAAAGAAATGAGAGGGACCAATTTTATGTAGTCCATGACTTTCTAATGAATTTTGAGGCATTGATAAGAAAATTGAGAGGGTATCTAGGTGTATATATAGAGGGGATTTTTGGGTTAACTTCAATGGTGCATTTAAGAATATTAAATTTACATTTTGATATGTAAAAAAAAAAAAAAAAAAAAAAGAGTTTATGTGAGCACTTTTTTATGTACTTGAATAACAACAAGTTGTCCTTTTTTTATTAAATTTAAGAATGTGGGTTAGTGCAACTTATTTAGTAATTTTTTTTAATGTGAAAAACTTCTTTTAAATTGAGAGAATAAAAATTACAAGACCTGATACAATAAATATTTTTACTATAATAATTAAAAGTAGAATTAGAGAACATCAATCAACAATCGTCATCATAAAAAATGTGGAAACCAAACAAATAATTATAAACCTTCCACTAAAATGCGTATTCCATAATATATGTTAGAAAAGGTAAAACTCTTAATAATGTATATTTAGAGAAAAAACTCAGCGGTAGAAATAACATACTAAAATTGTAAATCAAACGAAACGAGTTTCCTACAAACTCATTACTACCATAACCAAAAAAATTCTTTTCCTCTTGTTAGTGTCCTGTAAAACTTTTTCTCCTTTTTTTTTCTTCTACTTCTACTATGCGGCCCTGTTCCTTTCTTTTCTAACATAAATATTTCAAATCCCTTTCCTTTTACTTTTATCTTCTTTACATGGGCTGAACCCAATAAAATACATATTTCTTTTATTTCTTTAGAGATTAATAATAACAATAACAATAACAATAGTTAATCCATCAAAATGAGTGAGTGTTTAGAAATGTAATTTTCATTTATCTCTATAGTCGCAACAATCAAAATTATGAAGAAAAAAAAAAATCACTCTCAAACCAACATATCATACACAAATTGCTATTTAAAATCCCATCGCTCAAGTGACCTGAGAAACAAAAGATAGAAACTTTATGATCCCTTTCACACACACTTAATGGAACCATAATGATCCCCATATAATATGTCTTATAAATTCCACCACTGCATGCATTTGTCTGAGCTAAGACTTAAGGACGGAATATGTCTTTTTATAATAGAATCTTATTTTTAATTAATTGTGCAACGCTCCAAGATTTAAAATATATTTTCCGGTTTCATTTCCCAAGTCAAGTGGTGCTGCTCAATGATCATCACTCGCTGTTGTGTAATTATATTTTTTAGTTGTAATTCAATTTTTCACTCTAAAACTTAATCCTACTCCCACCTTTATTAGTTCATGGCACTATCTCCTTGATGAAGGAGGCAAGTGCTACAAGTTGTTTCATTTCAAATTGGAATCTCATTGTGTGTAAAAATGGAAAGTTTTATGGACTAATTAAAATGTGAATGTGAAATATGTGTTTTGATTAGGGTCCATATTCACACTGCAAAAATACTATTTGCTTTTAGTACGTTTTAGTGATGATATTATTATGAAAATCAAAAAACCTACCATCGCCATAAGCCCATAACAACTATAAACATCTAGATTACTCCATCCGGTTTTTTATAATAGACATCTGAACTATAAACAACTATTTCTTGGTTTTTTCATTTTGATGTCTTGGTTGTAGTTGGGCTCGGGTTTGCATTTGAAGGTGTGGACAGCCCATTTAGAGTTAGTAAAAAACTAAACATGTTATTCAGACTCAGCCCATTAAGAGTTAGTAAAAAACACATATATCAAGCTTTTTTTAAAAAAAAAAAACACATTTAGAGTTAGTAAAAAAAACACATGTATCAAGTTTTAAGAACAAACTCAAATATCAATTATAAAGAGAAAAACACCTTAAAAAAAAAAAGCTGTCATACTCAGCCCATTTTAAATCTATTTATTTCATTTTATTTTTTTAACTTTATTCTTTTTTTAAATAAAAAGGTTTAATTTCCTTCATAACTAAATATCAATTTCATCATAAAAAAATACAGATAAATATTATGTTAAAGATTAATTAGATGTGACATCTTTTTAATCTTTGAGTTGTTAGGACACAAGTGGTACAACTTGATAGTTCTAAAACTCTATTTATTTTATTTATTTATTTTATTTATTTTATTTATTTTATTCATTTATTTTATTTATTTATTTATTCATCTATTTATTTATTTATGAACTAATCTAAAATAGTCTTATCTATTAGATATGACATCTTTTTAATCTTTGAGTTGTTAGGACACAAGTAGTACAACTTGATAGTTCTAAAACTCTCTTTATTTATTTATCTATTTATTTTATTTTAATTTATTTATTTTATTCTATTTATTTATTTATTTATTTATTCATTTATTTTAATGAACTAATCTAAAATCGACTTATTTAATAGATGTAACTTTTTTATCTCTGAGTTGTTAAAACACATGTTGTACTACTTGGTGGTTTTGAAACTCAATTTTAAAATCGAGAATAATAAAATATTTTTTAGAGGATTAAATTAGATGTGACATCTTCTTTATTCCTTGAGTTTTAGGACACGAGTTGTACAACTTGATCGTCTTAAAACTCGTATTTTAAAGTATTTATCTCAAATCAAACTCTTTTATTTTTTATTTTTATTTTTTTTTTCTATTTTTGTCAAAACTTTTTTTATCACAAAATAAATTTTCTTTAAAACACACTCAACACATCCGTATTTTTTTAACCAAGAACTACGTAGCTTTGATTTCTCCATCGCACCGGGAGATACGTAGGAGCAAGATCATATTTTTGTCAAGCACATAAATAAAAATTTCTTTTTTTTTGTCCTTTATTTGTTAAGTACATATTTATTTCAAAATCATATTTTAAATATAGTAATAATTGTTATTCATATTTAATAATAAAGAAAAATAAATATACTTAAGTTAAAA
>NC_021165.2:29706667-29711289 GCF_000331145.2 Cicer arietinum | reverse complement strand
GGGAATTGGCATCAACCTCACATTGGGGATGATACACAATCAAAGGAAAAATTCCATGTCTTGGAAGAGCGAATAAAAGCAATTGAGGGGTATAATGTTTATGGCCTTGAAGCTTTTGATATGTGTCTGGTTCCTGATGTGACTATCCCTCCCAAATTCAAGGTTCCTGACTTTGAAAAATACAAGGGCAACACATGTCCTAAAAATCATCTAACTATGTATTGCAGAAAAATGGCTTCTCATGCTCATAACGACAAGCTGCTCATTCACTTTTTCCAAGACAGTTTGAGTGGGGCATCGTTAAGCTGGTATATGCATCTCGAGCGAAATCGAATTCGCTCATGGAAAGACTTGGCCGATGCCTTTTTGAAACAATACAGGTACAACATTGACATGGCCCCTGATAGGATGCAACTGCAAAATTCATCGAAAAAGGATAATGAATCTCTCAAAGAGTATGCACAACGGTGGAGGGAAATGGCATCACAAGTGGAACCTCCCTTATCTGAAAGAGAAATGGTTGGTATGTTTATGGATACTCTCCAGTCGCCTTTTTATGATAAGATGATTGGGAGTATATCATCAAACTTTTCTGATCTGGTCATGATAGGAGAAAGGATAGAAAGTGGGATGAGGAGTGGAAAGATCGTATGTGCAACAACTGGCATAAAAAAACCCCAGACGACCTTCACAAAAAAGAAAGAAGGGGACGCTAACGCTGTAATGGTAAACCCCAAAGTCTCCTATTTTCCACCCATTAATTCTCATCGACCCCCAAATTTCCATCCCCCGATACCACAAACTCCTTACATTCCTTATCCATATGTGGCCGCAACCACACAAGTCTCATACCCTCAATATCACCCTTCAAGGCCACCTTTTTATCAACCATCACCTACCGCATTTTTCCAACAAGGTCAATGGAACCAAAGTCCAATCTCAAATCACTACAGACCACCTGTCAATCAAAAAAGGATAACCCGTTTTGACCCAATTCCCGTCACGTACAGCCAATTGTTGCCTCACTTACTTCAAAATTCAATGGTAGTCCCAAGACCAATGAAACCTCTTGAACCACCATTTCCAAAATGGTACAATCCAAACGCTAAATGCGAATACCATGCAGGAGCCGTGGGATATTCCATCGAAGATTGCCAAGCCTTAAAATCTAAAGTGCAGGAATTGATTAATGCAAAATGGCTTACCTTCAAAGAGGATAGTCCCAACATAGGGAGTAATCCCTTATCGGGCCATAGGGATGCCTCTATCAATGTTATTGAAAATGGGATAGACCAATATGCAACAGATGGTCTTGTGTTCACCATGGAGTCGTGTGTAGGAAATAATATATCTTTCCCAAAACCATTGGAAATTCTTTACAAAAAGGAGAATATTAAGCCAACTCCTAGCTGGCCAAATGCAATAATTGTCCAAGCACCAACCCCTTTCCCTTACGAAAATACCAAGGCGGTACCGTGGAAATACGAAATCACATCTCATTTGGCCAATCATCTACCAAGTGATGGTATTGAACCTAAAGGAACTGATGTTACTAACATCTCAGGGATTGGTGGAATGACTCGGAGTGGTCGAGTATACACTCCTGAACAACTTAGGAAAAAGGAGGTTCATGGAGAAAAAGGAAAAGAAGATATGTATCATGCCATAAAAGGAAAAGAGATCAGTAAAAAAGACGGTGTCTGAAGAAGAAGCTAATGAATTTTTGAAGTTTGTCAAGCAAAGTAAATATAAGGTGGTGGATCAGCTAAATCAAACCCCTTCCAAGATATCAGTTCTCTCCTTGTTATTGAATTCTGAAGCACATAGAAGGGCACTGATGAAAGTTTTAAACGAAGCCCATGTTACTCACGATATCATTGTCGATCAGTTTGATGGAGTTGTCGGTAACATCACTGCTAGTAGTTGCCTGAGAGTTTTAGCGATAATGAATTACCAGCTGAAGGGACAGAGCATAATAAAGCACTACACATCTCTGTGAGGTGTCACGATCATATTCTTGCACGAGTGCTAGTAGATAATGGTTCATCGTTAAATGTCATGCCTAAATCAACACTATCCAAACTATTTGTTGAGGGAGCCTGTTTGAAGCCTAGTGCTTTGGTGGTGAAAGCGTTTGATGGATCTAGAAGACAAGTTGTTGGTGAGATTGACATGCCGATTCAAATCGGACCCCATATCTTTGAGATAACTTTCCAAGTGATGGATATTAAACCGGCGTACAGTTGTCTTTTAGGGAGACCGTAGATTCACGCTGCTGGAGTAGTAAGCTGGTTATAATATCTGGGGAAGAGGATATGATAGTGAGTCATCTATCTTCAACGGGATACATTGGAGAAGCAGAGGAAGCCATTGAGACTTCTTTCCAAGCATTAGAAATCGCCAATGCTATCTTCATGGGTGAAGGATTTCGTTTAAAAGAATCAAAACTATCTACCACATCATTGAAGTTTACAAAATCCATGTTGGAAGGAGGAGCTTTTGTTAAATTTGGGAAATTGATAGAAATACCAAAAAAGAAGGATAAGTACGGGTTGGGATATGTACCTACCAAAGCTGATCAAGAGAATGTTGTAAAAGAAAAACAAGAAAGCAAGCTAGCTCGCTAGGAAAATCGGGTACCAAATTCACAAAAGATCCCTATTTGTGACATTCATCAAACTTTTCAAAGCGCTGGAATGATATATGTTGATCAGGTGGCTGTTGCAGAAGAGGATCATGTTGATGAGGATACCCTCAAGCTAGTTTACCCTTGTCCTCCAAACACAAATCTCAACAATTGGAAGATCATCGAGTTTCCCGTGTTTGTTAATTCGTGTGCAACTGGATACCGAATTCACAGAAGATTCCTATTTGTGACATTCGTCAAAATTTTCAAAGCGCCGGAATAATATATGCTGATCAGGTGGCTGTTGCGGAAGAGGATCATGGTGATGATGATACCCTCAAGCTAGTGTACCTTTGTCCTCCAAACACCAATCTCAACAATTGGAAGATCATCGAGTTTCCCGTGTTTGTTAATTCGTGTTCAAAGTAATTATGTATTTTTAACTCCTTTTGCTCTGCCCAAGGCTATAAGGATAACTAGTTAGGGCATATGTATTTCAACTCCGTACTTATTATCAATAAATGCATTTTTTGAATTCTCCAACTGGTTTTGCTTTTTCTCTTTTCTCTTTTCTCTTTTCTCTTTTCTCTTTCTTTTGGCAATCCTTATTCATATTTTCTTTTTTTTTTTCCTTTTTCTTCTTAATTTAAACAATGCAGAGTCGAAAATGAATATGTTGAAAATAGCAGCGCTAGAACCATTTCTTGTAATTTTGAACGTCTGATTAATCATGCTGATGAGGATTGTGAAGACGATTGTGAACTTCCCCCAGAATTAGAAAGCTTAATTGAACAGGAAGCTAAGATAATCCAACCCTATCAAGAACCTGTTGAGGTGATCAATTTAGGGACTGAGCGTGATAAAAAAAGAAGTTAAAATTGGTATGTCTATGAAAGAAAGTGAGTGAGAAAAGTTGGTTAAACTTTTAATTGATTATTTGGATGTCTTTGCATGGTCATATCAGGATATGCCTGGGTTAGATACTAACATAGTTGAACACAAGCTACCGCTCAAGCCTGAATACACTCCAATTAAACAGAAGTTGAGAAGGATGAGACCTGATATGTCACTTAAAATTAGAGAAGAGGTCAAGAAGCAATTTGATGCTGGTTTCTTAGCAGTAGCAAAATATCCTCAATGGGTGGCTAATATTGTACCAGTTCCAAAGAAAGATGGAAAGGTTCGAATGTGCATTGATTATCGGGATTTAAATAAAGCTAGTCCTAAAGATGATTTACCTCTACCTCATATTGATGTCCTAGTGGATAGCACTGCTCAATACTCTCTTTTCTCCTTCATGGATGGTTTCTCAGGGTACAATCAAATCAAGATGGCTCCCGAAGATATGGAAAAAACTACGTTCATCACACAATGGGGGACTTTCTGCTATAAAGTGATGCCATTTGGATTGAAGAATGCCGGGGCAACCTATCAAAGAGCAATGGTAACCTTGTTTCATGACATGATGCATAAGGAAATAGAGGTTTACGTGGATGATATGATCGCAAAATCTCGAACCGAAGAAGACCATGTTGTTAACCATCAAAAGTTATTTGAGCGACTAAGGAAGTTCAGACTCCGTTTAAACCCTGCTAAATGCACATTTGGTGTAAGATCAGGCAAGTTACTTGGGTTTATCGTTAGTCAAAAAGGGATAGAGGTGGACCCAGATAAAGTAAGAGCAATACAAGAAATGTCGGCTCCACACACGGAAAAAGAAGTTTGTGGCTTTTTGGGTAGATTGAATTACATTGCGAGGTTTATATCGCATCTCACCGCTACATGCAAACCGATTTTCAAATTGTTGCGTAAAGACCAAAAGGTTGAATGGAATGAGAATTGTCAAAAAGCTTTCGAAAGGATTAAGAAGTACTTATCAAAACCTCTCATCCTAGTGCCTCCTGTTCCTGGGAAACCACTTATTATGTACTTAACAGTATTTGACGAGTCAATGGGCTGTGTACTGGGGCAACATGATGAATCTGGTAGGAAAGAA
>NC_021165.2:29704702-29705582 GCF_000331145.2 Cicer arietinum | reverse complement strand
GTAGCTATTGATTATTTCACAAAATGGGTTGAAGCCGCTTCTTATGCCAATGTGACGAGAAGTGTGGTTGTCAAATTCATCAAAAGAGAATTGATTTGTCGATATGGCTTACCAAACAAGATAATCACTGATAACGCGACTAATTTGAATAACAAAATGATGAAAGAGTTGTGTGATAGTTTCAAAATTCAGCACCATAATTCTTCGCCATATCGTCCGAAAATGAATGGAGCTGTAGAAGCAGCAAATAAGAATATCAAGAAGATCATACAAAAGATGGTGGAGACGTATAAGGATTGGCATGAAATGCTTCCCTTTGCATTACATGGCTATAGAACCTCTGTTCGTACCTTAACAGGGGCAACTCCTTTCTCATTGGTGTATGGAATGGAAGCAGTACTTCCCATTGAAGTTGAAAGGATGATAGCTCTATCAAAACTGGAAGAGACTGAGTGGGTTCAATCACGATTTGACCAGTTAAATCTCATAGAAGAAAAAAGGATGATAGCTCTATGTCACGGCCAGCTATATCAAAAAAGACTTAAAAAGGCATACGAGAAAAAAGTCCGTCCTCGAGAGTTTCAAGAAGGGGACTTGGTGTTAAACAAAATATTGCTCATAAAAAAGGATTTTCGTGGAAAGTGGACCCCGAATTATGAAGGACCATATGTTGTGAAATTTTTTTTTCTGGAGGAGCTCTAGTACTCGCAGAAATGGATGGAGATGACCTTCCACTTCCAATAAATTCAGATGCAGTCAAAAAATATTATGCTTAAAAACGGTGATGAGCTCGCTAGGTTGAAAACCTGAAAAGGCGACCTAGGCAAAAATTAGAGCATCCCGATGGATTGGAAACTTGGAAGAGTAGTCCATGCAAAAG
>NC_021165.2:29658341-29703588 GCF_000331145.2 Cicer arietinum | reverse complement strand
CGATCACTTTCATTTCTATAGATCTACGCATCGGTAACCAATCCGAAGACGATCGTTCTTTATTTCTTACGATCAGTAAACAAACTGAAGAGGATCACTTTCATTTCTATAGATCTATGCATCGGTAACCAATCCGAAGACGATCATTTTTAATTTCTATAGATCTACACATCGGTAACCAATTCGAAGACGATCATTTTTAATTTCTATAGATCTACGCATCGATAACCAATCCGAAGACGATAATTTTTTCTATAGATCTACGCATCGGGAACCAATCCGAAGACGATCATTTTTTTTATAGATCTACGCATCGGTAACCAATCTGAAGACGATCATTTTTAATTTCTATAGATCCACGCATCGGTAACCAATCCGAAGACGATCATTTTTAATTCCTATAGATCCACGCATCGGTAACCAATCCGAAGACGATCATTTTTAATTCCTATAGATCCACGCATCGGTAACCAATCCGAAGACGATCATTTTTAATTCCTATAGATCCACGCATCGGTAACCAATCCGAAGACGATCATTTTTAATTCCTATAGATCCACGCATCGGTAACCAATCCGAAGACGATCATTTTTAATTCCTATAGATCCACGCATCGGTAACCAATCCGAAGACGATCATTTTTAATTCCTATAGATCCACGCATCGGTAACCAATCCGAAGACGATCATTTTTAATTCCTATAGATCCACGCATCGGTAACCAATCCGAAGACGATCATTTTTAATTCCTATAGATCCACGCATCGGTAACCAATCCGAAGACGATCATTTTTAATTCCTATAGATCCACGCATCGGTAACCAATCCGAAGACGATCATTTTTAATTCCTATAGATCCACGCATCGGTATTTCTGTCGATCTACGCATCGGTAACCAATCCGAAGACGATCATCTTTATTTCTGTCGATCTACGCATCGGTAATTAATCCGAAGATGATTATTCTGCATATCTAAAAAAATTTGCATCATTCTCACTTTAACATTTCAAATGCACTTTAATAATCTACAACTTCAAATGCACATTTCAAATTCTCATAGAATGGATTATTCTGTATATACTCTTCGCGACCCTTACTTGTCTCAAATGACCCTTTTATCTTAATAATCTACAACTTCAATATCACATTCATACCATCCCATGTCTTATATAAATCTCATTTACTGTGTTCCAAAAATTTCTTCAATGACCAATAAGAAAACTCAAATTTAATATTCAAACATAAAAAAAGGTTTGGTATTATTTCAATACAAATCCTATCAAACATGCATGTTTAATCCTAAACATGTATAAATATAAAACAAAATGCAAAGTTTTAATGACATACCTATTAGTCGTAGTATTTCCTAGATGCAACACTTGATTGGTCCAAGCTTCAACAAATTTTCCTTGTGAGGAATCAACCATGTGTCTTTAATGCAGTAAAAAAAATAATATTATTGACACATGATTGTTCAAACATTTGCAAATGTTCGTCATACTCCTTCTCTATATAACAATAAATAATTTTCCTCCACAACTCTAGAATAGATTCTTGCATATCCTTCTTCAATATATATTGTTTGCATTTGACTCCAACACTTTTGTTGATATGAAGTTGACAAAGTAAATTTGTTGAAGATGGAAATATAACTTCAATTGCATTCATTAAACCAAGTTCCCCGTCAGTCACGATCACCTAAGGAAATGAGGTATTTGAAACAAACAACTATTTTAACTTCTCCAATGTCCAACAAAAGTTTTCTTGACGTTCACAATCCATATAAGCAAATGCAGCATTGAATGTCAACTCAGTTAAAGTTACACCAACAATTTCAAATAAGGGTAACCTATACTTGTAGGTGTAGTACCCCAATTTTGTTCGGCCCATTAAATTATACTCATAATATATCAGTTTTTATGTTGTCACTATTTTATTTATATTTATTAAATCTAAAAAAGAAATACAATAATATATATATATATATATATATATATATGCATTCATATTTATTAACACACAAAAAATGTTTAAAATAGAAATTAAAATGATATTAATAAGTAGGCTAATTTTGCCTCATCAAATTACAATTTTAAACATTTAAGCCAAAACAAATTACAATATTAAACATTAAGCCAAATCTAATTACAATTTAAAAAAAAAAAAAAAAACAACAACTTTGTTTACGCTGTCTTACCTTGCCTTGTTTCTGCTCTAGCCCAAGCCTTGCTTTTGCCTTCTGTTTTTGTTACAAAGGCTTTGTTCTTATGCTTTCTTGTGTATGTTGTAACTATTCTTGTACCTATTGTAACTAATTAGAAAAAAAAATATAATTATATAAGTCATAATATTGTAATTAATTGGAAAAATAATATAATTAAAGGTATGATACAAAATATGCTAAAAATAGTATGTAATGAATTAATTAATTAATTAAAAAAGTAATTCCCTTTGCTCTTAGCCATTGTCCACCTGATACACATCAAAAAGACAAAATTCTGAGTTTGAAACAAAAACTAAAAGACAAGTGTTGTTGAATTCATGTATAAGATTAACCAAAGCTGCAAATAAAAAAGCTCTTTAGCCCAACAAACCAGCTCTGTCCTGAAGATGAACATAATTAGATAAAAAACAAATAGGCTAAAACTGTGAATGGGCCACATGTGCAGAAGAACTCAATTTATGAGCAAAGAAATTAAGCATCAAACAGGAAATTAATGGAGAAGCACAAGAGTAGAGCAAGAAAACAACTAAATAAGTAAAAAAAACTCTATATATAGATCTTCATTTGTTTTCAAAGAAAAAAAAAAAGAAAAATCGAACACTAACAAAAAAAACACCTATAACGAAGAAGAAGAAGAAAAAAATAGTATCAAAGAAAAACAAACAGAAGAGTTAAAGTAATTCTTTTTTCTCTCTCTTTACATTATAATTATTTTGTTTTTATAAAAATGTAAAGTTTTGATTTACAAGAGTAAAAATAAGATAACATTGTGAATGAAAAATAAAAAGACTAGCAAACTCAGACCTTTGTACTGTCACCATCGCCGATGGAATGACAATCGTGCCTCTTGTAGTGGTCGCACCCTCCACCTCGGCCTCTTCCCGTTCTCTCAGCCTCCTCTTCCCGTTCTCTCGGCCTCCTCTTTCTACCTTTCAATCTTTTCCTCCTTCTTTCTTCCTTTTATTTCTTTCATTGTTTTTCTTTTTCTCCAATACTTTGCATTTTCTGAAAACAAAACAGCAACGACCGCCCAATTCTTTTGAAGTGTGATCTAGGATTTCTAGTGTCACACCCTTTTTTAACCCTTTGTTTTTGTTATAATTTGGGACTAAAAAAACAAAAACAACTTATTTATTTGGGAGTTCAGCCCATTTAGTTTTTTATTTATTTTTTTTATTTTTTATGTTTTCAAAATTAATTTGTTACATAACTAAAAATCAAATTTCATAAAAAATACAAATAAATATTTCATTTATTATTTCATTTATTAGATGCGACATCTTTTTAAATTTTTAATCTTTAAGTTGTTAGGAGATAAGTGGTTCAACTTGATAGTTCTAAAACTCTCTTTTTATTTATTATTTTTTAATAAATTAATCTAAAATTTACTTATAAATTTATTTAATTAGATGTGATTTTTTTTTATCTTTGAGTTGTTAAGACACATGTTGTACAACTTGGTGGTTTTAAACTCATATCTAAACCGAAAATGATTTAAAATATTCTTAAAATGATTAATTAGATGAGACATCTTTTTTATTCTGAGTTTTTGAGACACTAGTTATACAGCTTGATAGTCCTAAAACTCGCATTTTGAAATAATTATTCAAATCAAACAATTTTTTGGTCAAAACATTTTTATATCAAAAACAAAACATAATTCCTTTAAAAACAATCAACACATCTTCATTTTCTATTTTCAAAACTACGTAGCTTTGATTTCTCCATCGCACCGGGATATGACAGCTTCTTGTGACTTAAAAATTTGATCAGTTGTGAATGTTTTAGTCAGATATATACAAAATGGTGTTTTTTTCATCCCTATTTCAAAAAATAAAAAATTAAAAAAAAATTCCACGAAAATAAAAACGTACTGGAATTTCAAATTTGGAAATTTCAAATTAAATTAAATTAACTATCAAAAATTTCAAAGTATAAATTTTCGGTAGTATAAATAGCGTACCGAAAATTTGGTTTGTGAAATTTCTGGTATACAATTCATACTTACAAAAATTTCACTTTGAAATTTTTGGTACTCAAATTATACTACCGAAAATTATAAAAATACAATTTTCGATAGTATAAATAGTTGATTCATTTGTATTATGTAAATATTTATTTTATAATTGGGAAAACTACATCACGAGTCTCTAATTTAATTAAAAGCTTCAAAAAATTCCTTCATTCATTTTTTTTTTTTGTTCTTACTTCACTTTCTATTTTAAATTTATGTACATGTTTCATTAGTACAATTTATGATATTTTTATTTACTTTTATGACCAAATTCTTACGGATTAAAAAATATTAATTTTGATAATCAATAATTTAAAGATTATTATTATTTTTGTCAAAACAGAAATAGTTATTTATGTTCATTTATCATAACGAAAACATTTTTTTAAATAAAAATGTATCTTTTTATTTTATTTTATCTTCTTTTTTTTAGAATTTATCTTAACTTACTTTTTTTTAAACTAGACATGTTTACCGTCGGTTTAAGTTCAAAGAGTTGAAATTGTTGGATGTAGATTAGGTCGTTTATATTTTGAGTTTAAAATCTACTTTTCTCAAAATTAATATAAATTAGGTTGAACAACAGTATTCTAGATGCTAATTTAGACGAATTTTTATTTATTTAATTTAAGTAAATTTTTTAAAAAATTATGATGTTTTACGTCCCAATTTAGTATTTATATCAATAATATATATATATATTTTTATCCCCCTATATTATATATATATATAATATATATATATATATATATATATATATATATATATATATATATATAATTTTACCAATATAATTCATAGAAGAGAAGTACCAATTTAGACGAATGACTTGAATAAATAAAGTAGCATATTAATATTGAGATCGATGGATATGTCAAATATTGAAGTAATGTATTTGATAATTGAAATTAAGAGATAGACTAAATTGATATACAATTGAGTTACAAAATATATTACTTTATTGCTGAAACTAAAAATGATTAAAGTGAAATAGTTCGAAATACATTCACCTTGTATTTTACTTTATAACTTTTTTGTTGTCACACTCGATCATTTTGATCATCCATCTTTGTGGTAATTGTGAAAAATTTTATTTTAAATCATATATATTAGAATTTTAATTTACAAACATTCAAACTATTATTAATATTAATTGAGTAATCATAATCATTAATATTTTGATTTCTAAACTGAAATCTAAAATTTATAACAATTCATTTACAAACTATTAATTGTTCATTTACAAACTATTAATTGTTAAACAATTACAAGTATACATCAAATACAAATAATTGCAAATGAATTACTTTAATTTCATATCAATTAACACTATAAAACAACAAATTAAATGTAATTAGTTTTAGCAAAATAAAACTGACCAAAATTCAAAGAGAAATGATTTTGTCTATCATTTCTAAATATTTATATATTATATATATTTATCAATATTCAAAGTAGAAAATTAAATACAAATATTTTTTGTTCTCTCACTCGATCATTTTAATAATCGATCTTTGTGGTAATTGTGAATTTTTTTAACTTTAAATCGGATATATTAGAATTTTAATTTATAAACATTCAAACTATTATTAATATTAATTGAGTAATCATAATCATTAACATTTTGATTTCAAAATCGAAATCTTAAATTTATAACAATTCAGTTACAAAATATTAATTGTCAAATAATTATAAGTATACATCAAATACAAATAATTGCAAATAAATTACTTTAATTTCATGTCAATTAACACTATAAATCAACAAATTAAATTTAATTAGTTTCAGTAAAATAAAACTCACTAAAATTAAAAGAGACATGACTTTGTCCATCATTTCTAAATATTTATATATTATATATATTTACCAATATTCAAAGTAAAAAAGTCAAATATAAATATTTAAATATATATAATAGATGAAATTAAAGTAATTCATTTGTAATTATTTGTATACTTGTAATTGTTTGACAATTAATATTTTGTAACCAAAATGATAATAATTATGATTCATCTACCAATAATTATGCTTCAAAATGACAATTAATATATCCGATTTAAAATATATAAAAAGTTCACAATTACCACAAAGATCGATGAATAAAATGATCGAAGTCATTAACTTTAACATTTGAAAATTTTCTACAATACATGCAGATTTGTCTTCTGAAATTTAAAATGATCTAATTTACTCAATCCAATTCAATGTCAGACATCTTTTAAACATGCTTAAAATTATTTAAGTCAAACTTTTTCAAGTGAAATTTGTAAGCTACTCAACATATACTACATTGAAGTAAAACTAAGAATATAAGACAAACAAAGCAAAGTGACACTTAAAAACAACTAAAGAAAGAAAAGAGTTTAGAAGGGTGAGAGAAAAAATATTGATGTATAAATATACCTTGTTATAACATTGAAAAACACTAATTCCTGGAATTTCCATGTACCATTTTGCTCTAGGTATGATGGGTAGCGAAGTTTGTCGGCTGGTCGCATCCCAACTTGGATTTCCTGGATAGTCGCATTGATAGAATTTCATGTAAGAAACTATCCATAGCATTAAGTCACTATGAGCCAGATTGATTTCAAAGGTTGCATATAATATAATTGAATTTATGGCAGCAAAATCAGAAATGGACAAAGTGGAGGAAATTTTTTGTTGCAACGAACCAACCTATACCTCTTTCAGTGTATCTTTGGAGTAGAGTCAGCGATTTCAAAGAAGAAGATGATTTTGTGAGGATGGAGAATGACTGAGACGTACACAAGAGGGGAGAAGAAATTGTTGGAGGAAGTCATTAAAATAATTAGGTATTAGAGAAATTAAAAGAGGAAAAAATTATTTAGAAAAAAAAAGAGGTGAAACATAAAAAAACAAGAGAACTCTCTAAGACGTACACATAAGTTTTTTTGCTGAGGTGGAATATGTTTGCACATGTGGAAGAAATAATATAAGGTGACATGGGAGTCTATTTTAAATATATATAATAGATTGGACTTTATTTCTTAGATTCGAACTCGAGATCTTGAAACTCCGTGTAAATTTAAAGTGGTGTTTACCCCTTCATCTAAGGACAAAAATAAGGAATCATTTGGTGTTTATTCAATGGTTTCAACTTACCAATAGCTTAAATGAATGTTTTCCCTAATTGAAATGGATTTGGATTCTATCTTTTCAATGGTTTTTTGGTTTATTTCTAGTTATAAGTCTACCTACTAATTTTCTTTTGTTTCTTGAATGCAGTATTTTTCTTGAAATAGTTTTTCTTGACCTACTCTCCAAAATCCATCCGATCATTTACTAAAAAAAACTATAAAAAGGGTTTCAATGAGGTAGGAAGTAAAGCTTCAAAGACATCACCGCCGAGCTCTCAATACTCTGAGGAAGGAATGATACTTTCCTAATTTATTAATAATAATAAATTTATGACAGTTAGTGAGCTTTATTTCATAAATTCATGTTGAATTTATCATTAAATTAAAAAATAAATAAGTTGTTTCAAGATGATGTGACATAGTCGATCTACTTAATGAACTCATGTTGAGTTCACCGTTAAAGATGTTTAAAAGATATAGTTTATGTTTGTGGAAGTTATTTGTATAAGTAGTTTTTATTAATCGGTAAAAAAAAATAAAATAAAAAACTTAATGCATGCATGCAGTTTCTTGTTTGTTTTGTTTTCAATCCATATACATATGTATGCATGAAAGCTCTCTGTTTCTTTTCAGTATTAATAATAATAAACTTTGTTCTTTTCAATTATTGTCTTTTTGTTATTTGACTATTTTTCTTGCTCAAATAAAATTAGTATCAAAGCTCTATTTTAATGGGATGTGTGTGCAAGTTTAACATCATGGAATTAAAAGCAAATATTTCCAAAATTGTCTGATGGTGTTTGTGTGGGAAACGGTGGAAGAAAATTATTAAATCCCTATATTTTTGAACAATTAATCCACCATATCGCACAAATAAAAGTGCAAAAGGAAATGAAGATAAAGAAAGCACATACAAAAGTTTGCTTGTTTGTTGCTTTAGTAACCACTATTTTCACCAGAATCGTGACCTTGAAATCATCAAAGGAGATATTGAATTATCTCGAGAAAGAATATGAAAGAATTAAACGCATGCAAGTCCTTAACATGATCTGGGAATTCAAACTTCAAAGAACGAAGTCCAAGACTATATTTTAACAAACGTCTCAGTATTGCAAACAACATGAGACTTCTAGGATCATAATTTTCTAACTCAAAAGAATTGTTCCATTACACAATTCAGATTCATCAAGATTTCGCAAAAGTGTGATTGGAGTTTCAACTTTTAGTTTTATTTTGTGGTTTGGAAGGCCCGAGGTAGTTAATGTTCTCAAGAATTCAGGTGTAAGGATATCAAAAGATTCATTTCCATGATTTTTTGAACGATCAACAATATCTGAATGGTGACAAAAAGTTTCCACAAGAAATATCCAGATCCCCATTTATGTGCCTCTTTGATAGCTTCAATGTATTCTTTATCATCTCCAAGCAACCTCGTTGCAAAACATACATCTTGAAAACTATCATAAATAAAATTAGAAATTGTCTTTATTTCTTCATAACTTTGTGGCCCTTTCAACTGTATACCCTTTAGTTCATGGTTTCCAACATCTTTTACATTTAACATATACAAACTTGGACACAAATTTGCTATATGTTAATACTCTAGCTTGAGGATATGCCTTATTTGCTTACATCCATGAGGTGAAGATGGATTCTGTAACTGATGGTTTCTGCAAAACATTATTAATATTTTCATAATCATGATAATAAATTGACTGTTCACCTTCTAAGTGGAAATATAATCTTTCAACAACCGGTTTTCTTCCATGTATTGGAAAAACTAAGATTCTCCAACACGCTTCACTGAGTGACACATATCTACAATAAAGATATTGTTTAATCTCATCAACTTCTGCTTCTCCGGGCGATGGTTTATTTGGCACTATCGTTGCAGTTATTCTATCATAACCTTTGTTGATGTACTTTACTTGATTGATGTACTTTGATTACACCATTCCATGTTGATGTGAGCTTTATACTTACGAAGAAAACCTTGGTTGTATGAGACAACAAACCGATTATCTAGATGGATGTCATTCTTCTCAACTGTTCGTGTATTATGACTTCTATACACTGGAAATCCATTTTGATCAACAATTGTTTTATCTTGGTACTATTTGGGAAAGAACTTTGTACATTTTCTATCTTTTGTGCACGGTGCTTTTTGGTTTGATAAACCACATGTCCCATGTATCATGGGTGATTTGACCAAATTATACAATTCTGGATCACTGACATGGTGCAGAATTTTAGCTGAAATTATTTTGTCAATATGTGTAAGAACAGAAGTGCGCCTAAGAGTGGAGGTGAATTAGGTGTTTAGAAATTTTCTTGTTTTTAGAGATTTAGTGTTTGATTTTTCTGATTTAAGATAGTGTATAGAAAAGATAAATGGTAGAAAAATAAAGAACACAAAGATATTATTCTGGTTCCCCTTATGACCAATGGTACATCCAGTCCACTTATACACCACAAGAGATTTTCCACTATTGTTAGAATAAGTACAAGTCCCACCCTAGGACCTTTGTTACAAACTCCTAACAATCACCCTAAGATAGCACACCACTATCTTAGTTTACAAAACTTGAATGGTTTAGCAATATTGATTTTGACTTAGATCAATATGATATAACAGTTGATGAACAATGATAACAATCCAATGTAATTTCAAGTACACTAGAGAACTTTTCTCAATGATATGAAAATGTAAAATCTGTACTTGAAATATAAAAGTGAAAATTTGAAAAAATCAAAACATTTTAGAAAGTTTGTTCAAGGTTTGGTTGTAGGATTGGTTATGTTTGATCTGAAATTATGGTGTATTTATACTCCATAAACATCTCTTCAGATTCGTGGCCATTGATCCAAGAGGTTTGATGAAGAAATTCAATGATCCGGAACCACTTCAGAATTGAAAAATTGCATTGTTTCCAGTTGTATTCGACTACAGCTTGTGTGTACTCGAATACACATCCTTTTAACGTTCAGTTTTATTTGAATTTTGAAGCTTGTATTCGAACACACATGCTTGTTGTAACATCCCGCTTTTCGGGACATTTACTAACAGAAATTCTAAATGTAAAATTTCAAATTCATTTTTATTTATTTATGATTATCTTAAGTACTCATTTACTTTAAAATCATTTAATAACTATTTTAATTATATTTCAAAAATAATAAATCAGAGTATTTGCAATTACTAAAAGTAAATTTAATACATTAAACAAAAGAAACTCCTAGGGTCAAAACCCTCGACGTTTAACTACCCAAACATAAATCCTACTTGGTCACAAACTTTGGACTTGTGGAAAACTCACCAAACAAGTCTAACACCAATACAAGAGTATCTCGGAGCCTCCAACTGCATGCTATTGTACTTTCTCGCATTTCTCCTATTAGGTTGATCGTGATATTATTCGCTCAAATAAGACTATATGCGACGTCCTGTCAAATGTAAGGGTTATCTCCAAATAACAAACACAGAGCAAATATGCATGCATATATAGTCGTTATAGCAAAATATAAATAAATCATTTACTTCATTTAACAGTTAAAATCACAACTCACCAAAGATATACTAACAATGAAAATATAACAATACAGTGTTTACGTAATTAATAACATTAATTCACCCAAACGACCAACAACAGGTACAGTGACAATACAAATATAACATTACAATATCTACATAATTAATAACATTAACTCACCCAAACAATTAAGAGGTACAGTAATAAAAACAAGTACAATATCACATATTAATTCACCCGAAACTAGCAACATTCATGACCATAATATCCACATCATTCATTATTAACATTCTCATTCATTATTGACATTGCTTCGCCCAAACAAACAAATACAATCGTATACAAATTTATCAGTATAATATATACATCGTTAATAACATTATTTCAACCAACCAATTGTCAGGGGACACAATGTATCATTTATCTTTATAAAACATTAATCACACTTAATTCAATGCATACTCAAACAGACCTTATGACTTAATCTATATGCCAATGTAATGATTTTGGAATATCGCCTCCCCCGCAAGGGCATTTCGTGGGTCCTTCCAAGCAACACCACTAACTCGAGTTTCGTGGGTCCTTCCAAGCAACACCACTAGCTCAACATCCCTGCAAGGATCTGTGGGCTCCAACCAATTATGGACGCACCACCACACGACTATGAATGAATGTATGAATATAGACACTTTTGTTAGTAACAGTATAGACCACTCAATCAGAACGTCCAAAATCATTCAACCTTGTTCTAAAAACCAACCTAGTTTAGACCCACAGTAATCACCTTGAATAACCACAACATGTCAAACACAACCATTATAACAACGTATAATATAACATTCATTTTCCACAATCTGAGCATATCAAGCACAACCATTATTAATATTCATTTTAAAGATAACACATAAACAAAACCAATACATAACATCACGATACATTTATATCACATATAATTCAAGTAGGAAAGCGGATGGAGTGATCCCCTTACCATTACTAGAGTTATATTTAGAATTATGCTTCACAAACTCTTGTCTCACTCATTTCACACCTGCTGCTGTGTGAGCACTGTTTCTCCCTCACTCAACGTCATTTCGCCGATCTGGCCGTTGAAAACGTGGTTCTGAATGCTGCAAACTTGTTGTCCGAAAATCAGCCCGATCTAACGGTTAACGAATGCGCAGTCGATGATTTTCTGATACTGATTTAACAAATTCGGGAATGGAGTTATTCATCTCTTTTCTCTTTTGGTGATTGCCTTTTCTATCAAAGTGGTCTCCCTCTTTTTCTCTTCTAAACCCTTTTTTTTTTTATATCGCAGAGTGTTTTCTTTGAATGGAAGACGTCTGTTTTGTTTTTGTTTCCTTTTTATCAAAAAAAAAAAAAAATTAACTTTAAGCCACAAATGGGAAGTTAAGCCAGAAGCGGAGAACGTTAAGGCAGGAGTGGGGACCTTAAACCAGAAGTGGAGAACGTTTGACAGAAGTGGAGAAAGTTAAGCCATGAGTGGGGAACCTTAAACCAGATGTGGGGAACGTTAAACTGGTATAACATGTTATTAAATTAAGAAAATGATATTTCAACCTAAGACATGAAATTTGTTTTTAACGGTTCCTTTTATTATTATTATTATTATTATTATTATTATTATTATTATTATTATTATTATTATTATTATTATTATTATTATTATTATTATTATTATTATTATTATTAAAAATTAAAATAACACATTACAATAGTAACCAACAATTTTTTTTAGAATAATTATATCAATTCCTAATAAGGTAAAATATTAAAATAAAATAAAATGTCTAGATGTTACATTCTACCTGCCTTAAATAGTTTCGTCCTCGAAACTTGACCCTAATGAAGAAAATGCGGGTCTTACATTCTATCAACCTAAAAATAGTTTCGTCCTCGAAACTGACACTAAATAGTTCATACACTTCTCTTATTAGTCGATAAAATCTTATCTATCATGCTGCATTTATTTCAAAATTCATCAAGCCTAACATTCTCAACATTATTCTACCAATTTACAACTCTAAATTCACATTCACTAAGTTTGATATTACTCTAATCCTACCAAGAAGCTTCGAGTCTTCTACAGATTGAAATCTACACCGCACAAGATTTTATTTATAATCATAATCTCAATACATGTTAGAGAGTTAAACATTTTTGACAACTTTCCATGAATATACCCAACGTGTCATCGTTCTCAAACCACTAAAAGTGTTCTTAATTTTAATGTTCAATCTTGGATCCAATACTCTAACTAAATTCAACTTGAATTAATCCCACAAGATTTTTATTTTTTTATTTTTTTTAATTCATCGTTGCTCTTATGGCTAAAAATCTAATTCATGTGATTTACTACTTAAATTCTCACTCCCTTATGGTTTGGTATCACTTACTCGTCAACTATAACTCACAACTCATAAACACAAATCATCTCTTTAATTCAAAATTTCATTCTTAACACACCATTTAAGATGATCGTCTCTAGTGTACTCTTAAACCTCAACATCCTTAATTCATCACAACCTCGGTCAAACAACACTATTTTTCCATTCACTCCATAATAACCAATAATTAATATCACCTGCATTGAGATCTTGATCAAGCCTACGATTGATCGCTCCAAATCATTCTCATTCATTTATAATGTATGGTAATGTCAAACCTAAAAGTTGAAACTTATGTTATCGTATCCTACAAGTATTCACAAGCTTCATAATTTTAATTCTTGGTTATAAAATACATATCTTTAATCTATAGGATACTCTTAAGCAATTATCAACTTCATACTTACTCAATCGTGAACTAGTAAAACTTTACATCAATCATTTATTTCGTTCCCTCGATAATTTTCTTATCCTAAAGTTTTGGATCATTAACTAACATACAATCTCAATTGCAACCTCTATATCACAACCCCTACAAGATCCACTAAGTTTTAACCACGCTTCCATCACGCCACTCAGATAAACCAATTAACCATGCTTTTGTCGCGCCACTCTGATAAACCAATTAACCACGCTTCCGTCACGCCACTCTGTTAAACCCATTAAGAACATTATTTGTGTTCTTGTGCAATATGCACACAATATTTAGATGAAGAAACATTTCGATCAAGATTCGAGTGGTGCATAAACTCACACACCATCTCTTGAGGACTTCCGAGACACATGACCAACACTAACAAGACTAAAAACATTCCCACTAACCCGCAATCCAATCTAGATCGAACTGCTCTAATACCACCTGTAACATCCCGCTTTTCGGGACATTAACTAACAGAAATTCTAAACGTAAAATTTCAAATTCATTTTTATTTATTTATGATTATCTTAAGTACTCATTTACTTTAAAATCATTTAATAACTATTTTAATTATATTTCAAAAATAATAAATTAGAGTATTTGCAATTACTAAAAGTAAATTTAATACATTAAACAAAAGAAACTCCTAGGGTCAAAACTCTCAATGTTTGACTACCCAAACATAAATCCTAGTTGGTCACAAACTTTGGATTTGTGGAAAACTCACCAAACAAGTCTAACACCAATACAAGAGTATCTCGGAGCCTCCAACTGCATGCTATTGTACTTACTCGCATTTTTCCTATTAGGTTGATCGTGATATTATTCGCTCAAATAAGACTATATGTGACGTCCTGTCAAATGTAAAGGTCATCTCCAAATAAAAAACACAGAGCAAATATGCATGCATATATAGTCGTTATAGCAAAATATAAATAAATCATTTACTTCATTTAACAGTTAAAATCACAACTCACCAAAGATATACTAACAATGAAAATATAACAATACAGTGTTTACGTAATTAATAACATTAATTCACTCAAACGACCAACAACAGGTACAGTGACAATACAAATATAACATTACAATATCTACATAATTAATAACATTAATTCACCCAAACAATTAAGAGGTACAGTAATAAAAACAAGTACAATATCACATATTAATTCACCCGAAACTAGCAACATTCATGACCATAATATCCACATCATTCATTATTAACATTCTCATTTATTATTGACATTGTCTCGCCCAAACGAACAAATACAATCGTATACAAATTTATCAGTATAATATATTCATCGTTAATAACATTATTTCAACCAACCAATTGTCAGGGGATACAATGTATCATTTATCTTTATAAAACATTAATCACACTTAATTCAATGCATACTCAAACAGGCCTTATGACTT
The DNA here is from genome assembly GCF_000331145.2 of Cicer arietinum. Taxonomy (NCBI): domain Eukaryota; kingdom Viridiplantae; phylum Streptophyta; class Magnoliopsida; order Fabales; family Fabaceae; genus Cicer; species Cicer arietinum. Next base: position 29,688,475 of record NC_021165.2, on the reverse strand, counting down.
AATCTATATGCCAATGTAATGATTCCGGAATATCGCCTCCCCCGCAAGGGCATTTCGTGGGTCCTTCCAAGCAACACCACTAACTCGAGCTTCGTGGGTCCTTCCAAGCAACACCACTAGCTCAACATCCCCGCAAGGATCTGTGGGCTCCAACCAATTATGGACGCACCACCACACGACTATGAATGAATGTATGAATGTAGACACTTTTGTTAGTAGCAGTATAGACCACTCAATCAGAACGTCCAAAATCATTCAACCTTGTTCTAAACCAACCTAGTTTAGACCCAAAGTAATCACCTTGAATAACCACAACATGTCAAACACAACCATTATAACAACGTATAATATAACATTCATTTTCCATAATCTGAGCATATCAATCACAACCATTATTAATATTCATTTTAAAGATAACACACAAACAAAACCAATACATAACATCCCGATACATTTATATCACATATAGTTCAAGTAGGAAAGCAGATGGAGAGATGCCCTTACCATTACTAGAGTTATATTTAGAATTATGCTTCACAAACTCTTGTCTCACTCATTTCACACCTGCTGCTGTGCGAGCATGGTTTCTCCCTCTCTGAACATCATATCACTGATCTGACTGTTAAAAACGTGGGTCTGAATGCTGCGAACCTGCTGTCCGAAAATCAGCCCGATCTAACGGTTAGGAATGTGCAGTCGATGATTTTCTGATACTGATTTAACAAATTCGGGAATGGAGTTATTCATCTCTTTTCTCTTTTGGTGGTTGCCTTTTCTATCAAAGTGGTCTCCCTCTTTTTCTCTCCTAAACCCTTTTTTTTATATCGCAGAGTGTTTTTTTGAATGAAAGACGTCTGTTTTGTTTTTGTTTCCTTTTTATCAAAAAAAGGATTAACTTTAAGCCACGGGAAGTTAAGCCAGAAGCGGAGAACGTTAAGGCATGAGTGGGGAACCTTAAACCAGAAGTGGGGAACGTTGACAGAAGTGGAGAAAGTTAATCCATGAGTGGGGAACCTTAAACCATATGTGGGGAACGTTAAACTGGTATAACGTGTTATTAAATGAAGAAAATCATATTTCAACCTAAGACATGAAATTTGTTTTTAACGGTTCCTATTATTATTATTATTATTATTATTATTATTATTATTATTATTATTATTATTATTAATAATAAAAATTAAAATAACACATTACAATAGCAACCGACAATTTTTGTTAGAATAATTATATCAATTCCTAATAAGGTAAAATATTAAAATAAAATAAAATGTCTAGATGTTACATTCTACCTGATAGCGTTTCAGCAAGTGTACTGAATCGTTGCAAGTAATATTAAAACGGTAATACCGAGTGTCGAACTCAAGGATTGCATTTTACTATTGAATTATATTTGATTACTAGAATTGAACAAAAAGGTTCCCAAGTTGATTGAAATAATGTTTGAAATTCACAACAATAATAAAATTGATCTTTTATAATGAGAAAAATGTCAGGGATGAGTTTCACTTCGAATCCAACCTTGGTGTCTAATTTGATCCTAGTTACTGAATTCCTTTATTGAATTATTACCGAATTCTCTTTATTATTCTTGCCCTAATGTCTTAGTGACAGAACCTTTAATTCCAAAGTAACCCCTAATTCCTTAGTGGATTTAAGATTAGAATTAAGCATTACCGTATAGAAATTCTCTTGTAAATTATTGCTTTGCAACTAATTTAATTGGTTTCATGACCTGCATCTATCCCTAGACTACAAATTCATGAATTTCTCATCTCAAGCATTCGTAAAGTCCACTTCCGTTTCAAAATACAAATCGTAGAACATTTTAATGTTGATCAAGCAATAAAAAGCATTAAGCACAGAGATGAGAAAAACAATTCAATAAACTCATTCATATAACTAGAAATCAAATCAGAAAAATAAGGGTTTCATCTGGTTACACTCATCCCTAACAAATAGGGTTTAGTTACTCATGACAGAGATACAAAAGATAAGGATTAAAGAAGAATTACAAGAATGATTCATGGATGATTCTTGATAAAACTGCTTCAATGGCGTTAGAAACGGCCGTCTTTGAGTTTCTATGCTAGGGCGGAAAAAGCGCTTGGCTTGCGCTTGGGTGCGCTCGGGCGCGTATCGGCAGTGGCGAATGCTGGGAAAAAGCGCTTGGCTTGCGCTTGGGTGCGCTCGGGCGCGTATCGGCAGTGGCGAATGCTGGGAAAAAGCGCTTGGCTTGCGCTTGGGCGCGCTCGGGCGCGTATCGGCAGTGGCGAATGCTGGGAAAAAGCGCTTGGCTTGCGCTTGGGCGCGCTCCAGCGCTCAGCATCTGTTGTCCGGCGTATATTGCATTTTTCTCCTCTTTCGAGTCTGAATTTGGTTCCGGTGTCTTCATGAAAGTTGTAGCTATGGAGCTTAGCTTTCCTTTGCACTTGATTTGACCCCAATTGAACATCTACAACTCCAGATATGGCTGAAATACTCTACATATGTCATGTTGATTTCTCACCAAAATTCAGCAATGCACTAAAACAAAACGCAATGTAAAATTACGACAAATTCCTACTTAATCAACGAAATAAAAACACAAAACATTTTATCAACTCAAAGAACAAAAATCAACAAAATATATCAAATAAATCCTTAATTTAACTAATAATTGAGGATAAATAAGACTAAAATAGTGGGAAAATATGCATATGATGAAGAGTCATCACTACCTTCCTTAAATAGTTTCGTCCTCGAAACTTGACCCTAATGAAGAAAATGCGGGTCTTACACTTGTATTCGAATACATATGTTTGAAGATGTTCAGATTTAGCTTATTGAATTTTGCCAAAAATATTATTTTCAAACATTATTTATGTATTTTTACTTTTTGAAAATCATTTTGATGCATATGCGAAAATGAAAGGTTCTCATGTGCATTTGAAATATATGAATATTAGATTGTGTCATGTCCCTTTACATTATAAAAACTTCTAGCATATTTGACCATAGTTGTCTTTGATGTTTGACTTCTTTTTGAGCTTGTAACTTGATCACTTTCCTTGGTCTTTGTCTTTATCAAAAACATGTATTTTACATTCTCCCCCTTTTTGATAATGACAAAACCTTGTTGTTGTTGAGACTTCAAAGTGTTTGATCGTTTTAATCTTTCTCCCCCGTAATACATGTTTACTCCCCCTTTGAGCTTGAGTTCATGCCATCATGTTTTAAACATTTTGAAGACCTACAAAAGTTTTTAACAACAACAACATACCAATTTTCTCCCCCTTTTGACATGATCAAAAAGAAGGGAAAAAGAAAAAAAACAACAAACAAAATACTGAGCATATATAGGGAAAGTCGCGAATATATATTAGACAACACACTAATTGTATTCAAATACAGGATTTTCTGGAAACATGTATTCGAATACATACAATGTGTATTCGGCTACGATATCAGAAAATTGTTATAAAACGAATTTTTTTTAAAAAAATCCACATGTAAAGCACATATTCATAATTACAAAGTATAGAAACATCAAAGAATCAATTTTATCAACATATTAAGTGAAGATTTTAGATCTTGAAGAGAAATGAATTACAAAGTATCAATACCTTATATTAGTTCCTTTCTTGACCCACACATAATGATCATTTGGAACGCCAAAGTTTCTAAAATGACAAGCATTAGGTGTCTGGCCATTTTGACCACAATACAAATATGTAGGAGTAGATTTACTTGTATATGTATCTATATGATATTTCTTTTGAATAAAATTCTTCTTATAATAATGATGATCTTTTTGCATAATTATAACTTTTTCTTTGTTGGATTGGTCACTTGCCTTAACAAAGATGGTTTTATTTATACTTGGTTTATCAAATTTTGAGTAACCATGATCACTTTTTTATTATAATATATTTGCTTATTAAGGACATTTTCCAATCCAACTTGTCCATTTTCATATCTTTCAATTAATTTATTTAATTGGACAATTTTGAAAGAAAGAGAATCACACTTATCGCATGTAAAATTCTGTTTTAATTTTTCAGAATCTTTTTCCATAGTGTCAATTTTATCTTTAAGAGATGAAATTTGTTTCTTTTGAGTTGACACTATTTTGAACAGATTTTTACATTCCATAAGTAATTCTTTAATTGCATTTTGAGCATAATTATACTCAATAAATAATTCACTATTAGTATCATTATTATGAGAAGAGTCTTTGTTACTAACCTCTTCTTCTTCGTCGGATTGGTGTGATGCCATCAATGCAACATTTGCACATTCGTCACTTTTCGACTCCGAATATGAACTGACTTCATTGTCCTCCCATACTATATAGGCCTTTTTGGATTCTTTCTTCTTGTGAGCACTTTTCTTAATATTTGGGCACTCTGCTTTTATGTGTCCTTGCTTGCCACACTCAAAACAAGTGAAGTTTTGATTCGAAGTGGAGACATCCTTCTCCTTGAAAGTTTTTCTTTTCTTTCCAATTTTATAAGTTTTTTCATTTTGAAGGAACTTACAAAATTTCTTTACAAGGGAGGTGATGTTCTCATCTTCATCAGAATTCTCATCATCGGTTTTCTCTTTTGACTCCACTTTTAAGGCAATGCTCTTTGGTTTGTTTTCATGAATTTCATTTTGTTCTAGCCTTTCAAGTTCAATTTCATGTTCTTGAAGTTTTCCGAAAAGTGCAGAAAGAGACATCTTTGATAGGTTTTTCTTTTCAGAAATTGTTGTTACTTTAGGTTGTCATGCCCTTGTTAATGATCTTAGAACTTTAAGGTTCAACTCATCATTAGTGAATATTTTTCCAAGCGTCATCAAGTGGTTGGTCATATGAGAAAATCTTTTCTGCAAGTCCAGAATAGATTCTCTGGGCTGCATTCGAAACAATTTGTATTCTTGAGATAGTGTATTTAGTTTAGATCTTTTTACTTCAATGGTGCCTTCATGAGTTACTTCCAGCATAACCCATGTTTCTTTGGCTATTTTACAGTGGGATATACGGAAAAATTCATCCATTCCAAGTGTCGATTGTAACATGTTTTTGGCCTTTTTATCAAACAACATTTTCCTTTTCTCATCATCTATCAATGAGGCTCTTATCTTTATTTCTTCTTTATTGTTGATGATTGTTTTTGGAACATAGGGACCATTTTCTACTACCTCCCATATATCATCTCCTTGTGCCTCAAGATATGCTTGCATGCGTACCTTCCAAAAGTCATAGTGTTCACCAACGAAACATGGTGGTTTATTGCTACTACCACCATCTCTAAAAACTGGTTTTGCGGAAGCCATTAATAAGGATCGAGGAGCAAATTACTGGAACCTGCTCTGATACCAATTGTAAGAACAGAAGTGCGCCTAAGAGAGGGGGTGAACTAGGTGTTTAGATATTTTCTTGTTTTTAGAGATTTAGTGTTTGATTTTTCTGATTTAAGATAGTGTATAGAAAAGATAAATGGTAGAAAAATAAAGAACACAAAGATATTATTCTGGTTCCCCTTATGACCAGTGGTACATTCAGTCCTCTTGCACACCACAAGAGATTTTCCACTATTGTTAGAATAAATACAAGTCCCACCCTAGGACCCTTTTTACAAACTCCTAACAATCACCCTAAGATAGCACACCACTATCTTAGTTTACATAACTTGAAGAAAGAAAACCACTTTCCTCAAATTACAACACTTGAATGGTTTAGCAATATTGATTTTAACTTAGATCAATATGATATAACAGTTGATGTACAATGATAACAATCCAATATAATTTCAAGTACACTAGAGAACTTTTCTCAATGATATGAAAATGTAAAATCTGTACTTGAAATATAAAAGTGATACTTTGAAAAAATCAAAACATTTTAGAAAGTTTGTACAAAGATTGTTCAAGGTTTGGTTGTAGGATTTGTTATGTTTGATATGAAGTTATGGTGTATTTATACTCCATAAACATCTCTTCAGATTCGTGGCCATTGATCCAAGAGGTTTGATGAAGAAATGAAATGATCCGGAACCATTTCAGAATTGAAAAATTGCATTGTTTCCAATTGTATTCGACTACAGCTTGTGTGTAGTCGAATACACATCCTTTTAACGTTCAGTTTTATTTGAATTTTGAAGCTTGTATTCGAATACAGATGTTTGAAGATGTTCAGATTTAGCTACTGACTTGTCTGTATTCGACTACAACATGTTGTATTCGAATATAATATTGTATTTTGCCAAAAATATTATTTTCAAACATTATTTATATATGTTTACTTTTTGAAAATCCTTTTGATGCATATGCTAAAATGAAAGGTTCTCATGTGCATTTAAAAATTACGAATATTAGATTGCATCATGTACCTTTACATTATAAAACTTCTAGCATATTTGACCATAGTTGTCTTTGTTGTTTGACTTCTTTTTGAGCTTGTAACTTGATCACTTTCCTTGGTCTTTGTCTTCATCAAAAACATGTATTTTACAATATGATCTGGTGTTGGGTATTTTGTTGATGGGTATAGGAATATCAAGATATGGGCATGTGACACAACTCTCTTACCCCTATTTGAACCTTGAACTTGGTTGTTTCCCTATTTATGCAATTTTGATTGGTTGTTTCTCAACCACTTGTGGTTTTGTCCCTCCATCATTGCAAATCCATCAACAAAGAATTGTTGGAGTTATCTTCTTGATCTCATTATTGTTTGTGCTTCATGATCTCTTGACATAATTCTATATGCAAGCCATTCTCCTATTGTAAGTCGATTCTGCTTAGCACTCTTGGTTCCTACTGTCTCTCTCTGAGCAATTTTTTGTCTATAACCATTTTCACCATAAGGGAATATCAAAGGATATTGATATGCTAAATAACTTGGACGTAACTCGTCAATCCTTTTTAGTTTACCACTTTGTGTCTCCATTATAATATCTCTTTTTGAACTTGTATCCACATCACCAACTATTAGGGCAGCCACTTCAGACACAGTTGGTTGGTTATACAATATTTCATCAGATGATCTTTCAAAAATCAAGCGTAGTTTCAAATCATGCACTTGATTATCTTGCAAACGTACTCTTGCCATTTTAAATGACTGAGCATGTATGTTGTATTGGTAAAACATGTTACTAAGGTCTTGAACTGTTTGTTGATCAATATTGTTGTTCATATATATTCATAATTTATAATATGAAATTGTTAGTGCTTACTAAGATAGTATTGAAAAATGTGATAGGACACATGCAATTATTTTTTGAGGCGTATGATTTAAAAATCCCTAATATATTCATATTTTAGATTAAAAAAAATTATAAATTAGCATGACATTTCTCTCTCTTTCTCTCTCTCTTTCTCTCTCTCTCTCTCTCTCTCTATATATATATATATATATATATATATATATATATTAATGAATGTCTGATAACTATATGAAATTGTATACTCAATTTTGTGTTTATTTGTTGCTATAGAAGCTTACTGTACATAATACAATTGATAAAATGTATATTAAAAATGCTAACATAATACTTATAGATGATAAGTTTACCTGAATCTTTGGATTCTGTTTTGGATCTCATTTTCAGTATCATAAATATATAGTTGTGAAAACATGGGTGTTTGACCAAGTAGTGGTAACAAACTGCCTATCATGTGACATGTTTGACCTTGTATTATCATATTTGGTGGTCCTCGTCCAGTATTAAACCTATTGTCCAACTTTGCTTCCGAAGAGGTGAATGCAAATATCATATTATAGATCCTAATATGTTGTTGGAAGTTTTTACTTTTAGGGGAATCATTCGTGAAAAGTAGTTTTTGAAGAAGTGGTGGTGGTGTCTTTAGTTGGGGAAGTTGCACTTTTCCATTGCCACAACACATGGAAAATTTTGGATTTGCAGAATGAGAACTTTTGTTCATTCATTCTTGGTACAACATGTTTGCTCCACAATAATTGCATTTAATCATGGCATTGCCAAGATCAGAATATACTGAAATAAATCAACATCGAGTAATTTAATATTAACAACTTCCTAACATATTAAATTATAACCTTAAAATGTATAAATAGACCTTGTCTATTGGCAGATTCTTCAAACGTGTTATTTTTGAGCAAAAACTTCATCTTCATTAGTATTACTATTCGCGACATCATTGCATTCATGCTCAGACATGTATTCATGTTCATCAACTGCATCTATTAAGGGAATCATTTTAGTTTGTACATAATTTTCAAAAGATAAATCACATATTTAGCTAATACGGTTCGTACCTTCACTATCATCAAATTCAGGATCCGAGACATGTAAGTCATCGTCGCAATTGTCATTTTCATATCATTGTGTGTTTATTGGGAGCACTTTTGGTAATGCTTTTGATGTTGAACATTAACCTGCATCATCATTTTGAAATTTTCTGAAAAGATTAGCCCCCAAAGCATGTAGCCCAGACAATTGCTTTCCCTTTATCCGATGGCAGAAATTTGAATGTGGTTGACTTTGTATAAACTCCCCATTGTCTTTATGTTTGAGGTGCAACTCTAATTAAAAAAAGATATTGAACTTTTATTGTTAACACCCAATGTAATATCAGACAAAGGAGTTCTTTGATGATGATCTATAACATTTAATTCAGAATTGGGATTTGACATAGTAGAGAGACAATCAAGTTTGATCCTTTTTGCTCTTCTTTTGTCCAAAATAGTTTTCCTTTTATGTCTTGCATTTGTTCTCATTTTTCTAACAATAGTGTAATCATCCATATTATCTTTTATGATTTCCTGCATGATGTAGATATAAAATTTAAAAAAGGTTAGACTAATACACAACATGATTATAAATATTGTAGTAGTAATAATTTTAAAAAAATAAATAAAGTTATCCCTTTAATTTACATTTCATTCGATTGGGTAAAAAAATTATTGTTTCATGTTAAAATTTATTTTTTATGATGGAGGTTAATTTTAGTTTCATGATGGAGGTTAATTTTTTTTTCATGTTAAATTTAAAATTTTATTTGTATCATGATAAGCAATATTATATGTTTTAATCTTACCAAAAACTACATTGACAAGGCTAAACCAATTTAGGAACAATAAATATTTGATATTGCTTAACCATAAACTTTATCCATATTTCACAAAACACATAATTGCCATTAAACTGTACATTTTTAAACCATATTGATTTTGGGAACCATAATGTATTGAAACGCCATTATTGATTGATATTAATTATTAAAAAAAATAAAATATGACTTGATTTTCTATAAAATAAACGAACCAGTTTGACTCATAAAATGTAATATATTATTTATAAAGTATGAAAGTTTGAGTTATTTTATAGCCTAATTGTGTAACTTATGTTGTATTATGCAACATTAAACAAAAAAAAATACTATTATTTAAGATAGTAATCAATTTGTCCTTTAGTCATATATTATTTTTTAAATATAGAGATATAAGGATAATCACTGAGTTTATATTTTTTTCAATAGACAACATATCAACATTTTCCATATTACTGTTCCTAAAGACATTAATCAATTAAACATCCATCCTATAATAATAACATTGAACCAAAAAGTGTACTTGTGTTTAGTGTTTACAACAAACATGATTTGAGAATATATATCTCATGATTCAGACTTCATGAGACAAAAACATAATTAGACTTTAGGATTACAACATATAATAATAGTTTTTAACATAATCGATGTCATCATCTACTGTCTAGCATATAATTTCATTGTGTTCCTATTCACATTCGATATTCTTAAGTGGTTTTGATGATGGTAGTTGGGCACTTGCAATTGCATCGTTACCCCCATTATCTTGTTGGTCATCAATTAGAGGCCTTTTAGTCGGTGTAGCTGACTGAACATTTTCAATATCATTTTCACCAGTCATTGATAATGATTGCTACATATTTCATAAAGTTTGTAGGAATTAATTAGATTATTGTCATAAAGATTTATGAAATCAGAATGTATTTATCAAAATGATGCACTTATAGAGAGTCATGTAGATATACTTACAATGTCAAATAGTATTTCTTGACTAAGAAGTTCACGTCCCAGTTCTCCAATATATGTGTTCTGAAAATGGACTTCTATTAATTTAAGTTGTGCAGTTTTTAATATATATATATATATATATATAATTTATTACAATTAGAAGATACAATAAGGCAATATATGGTTTGAATACCTCTTCAATTTGAAATTGTTCCATAATTGCAGCAATAAATGCAACAACACTCCATGACTTATTAACAGAACACTGTTTTGAAGATGGTTGTAGTTTTATACGAAAAGATAGAGTGGTCCCCATTATGTCTTGAAGCTTTGATGGATATATCCTTATGTCAGTATCACCAGCTTTTAACATGTTTCAGGTAAACGAGTTATGTCATATTATGTGGTAAACAATAAATATCCAAACTATGAAGTTACTTGGACTAAGCATTATATACATGCCTCAATCACATTCTTCCTCATTTGAAGTGTTGAAATTCCAAGTAGTGAAGTACAATTCTGGTCGCACATAAGGAAGTTACAAAATCAATTGTCGTGGAAAACTTCAATGATTATTTTGTACCTGTTTTATGTTGTTAGTATTGATACCAATAAGTGTTTGATATAAGGACTCTAATATTGATTTATAAATTATGATAAATTAAGGTTGAATATTGAACTACTCTTATGGACTATTTGCTTTTAGTTTAGGAACAAATTCATATCCTTATATGACAGTTAAGAGAAAACATTTCATATTGTAACAATAACCCTTAATAATATACAAATTGTTTCTACTTTATTCCATATGCCTATAAGTTAGAAAATGGTAACCATTTAGTTTTACTTTGATTGGACAATATATTTTGAATTATGAAGAACAAATGAAATTACATACTTCTAAAATATAAAAAATAGCATCTATTAAAGTTTGATGTACCTTGGAATTGGTTCGTCAACCTGAACACCACATTTACATTGATAACTTGTAATCCTTCCTTTAGCTTTGACTGTGCAATTAGTGCAACCAAGATAAAACCAACCAAATTTGTCTGGCACAACATTTGACAGAGTTGCCACAGTGATACAAATCATTTCCTAAAAACCATATTATAATTAAAAAAATTATAACAATTAAATAATGTATATATCTACATAAAAATAGTGTTATGAAATTGTAGTTACATGTCCAATAACCTTGATTTAGCGAATAGTTTTAGCTTGAGCGTTGTACATAAACTTCTCTTCTGAAGTCTATTGAGATGAAGATGTGATCTGAGTTTGTAGTTGGCTGCCCTGAATGTAGTTATCTATATCATATATTGCAGGTAACCTGCATTCATTGAAAATTGACTACTTAATAGAAAAAATATTACTTATAAACAAAACTGCTAACTAAATATGAGTGTTCGACATCATTAAAATCGCTTGACCTCTAATCAGGCTAAATCATAACTGCAATATTTGGAAGACACTTGTAAAGAGTTGGTCAACTTTCTGATTTTTGAATTTCTTGATTCGGTGCATGTTTTCATTGATAAGAAGTTTAGTTCCACTCTATGCATTAGTGATTGAGTGCCTGTTGTTTCCTGCCATATAGAACTAATTAGTTAATGACTATATTTAAGTAAATTGTAACAAACGAAATATTTCATTAAACAATTAGTACTTTTGTTGAATTAATAATACCTTATGGAGGCTTGACTCGTGCATGGTGGAAGATTATAATGATGGGACAAGAGTTGGGATGAACATTAACATAATTGAGGAATTGTGTACCATAAGCCTCCTATAGGGAGCAAGTAAGGATGTTTCCGCTGATTAATGAATAATATCATTTGAAACATGTTTCGTATAGTATATTAATTAAATGTAAATATTGTTGTTACCTGAGATCTTTGATTTTGATGGTGACACAAGTTTTTTTGGTTGACGATGTTGAAGTTAAAGAAATGACCTCATCCACTACCCCAATAATACTATAAATAAAAAAGATAAGTTATCCATTGAAACGCGAAAAATATAAAACACATATATATTATTCAATTAAAAAAAATTAAAAAAAGAAATGATAGTCGGTGGGATTTCAGGGAGATCAATCTCTTCTTCAAAAGTAGCAAAATTGAAAATAATTTTGAATTCAAGGAGGTAATTAATATTTGAACTGGTAAGTACTTGAAAAACTGAAAAGTTATGGATGATGTATGTTTGATTCTTTGTGAGTTTGCCCCTCTATTTAACATAATCATCTTATCGTATAACAACATGTATTTGATCAGCCTTTTAATAACAAATACTTTATAAAATGAGATACCAACCAGTAGAATGAAGATATTTGTTAACCAAACATAAAGAAAAAGTTAAAATGTAGACCTTTTGATCCATCAAAATAACTTCATCGTGCACATTCCCATTTTTACTAACAACAATGAAGTAATTTGTGATCCTAACTACTATTTTTCAAGTTTCCTTTGAGGTGTTAATGTCCTTCGATGGTGTTGCATTTCTTGTCTGTAAACCAATGCAAATTTTATAACCATAAATTGAAAATTAATCATTTATTTCAGATTGTAATATATATTTGAAGATGAAATGAAAAAGATTTGAAACTTAAAGAGCCAAGAAAACCTAAAGAAGTTGAAAATGCAATTTCAGTTTGTAATAACATTTAGAAGTGCAAACAAAAAACCTAAAAAAATGCAAAGGAATATGAAGAAGGTGGGTTACCAAGAATAATTTAAAGAACTAAGAAATAGTATTTTAAAGAACTAAGAAAATGTGCATAAAGTGCTACCCATTATTCAATACCTCCAACAATCATGCATGTAAACATTTTTCTACCACAAGCAAAGTACAAAAGTACCAGAAAATTTAATATTGTAAAGTTTGTATCTTAATTAAATACATATTTGTACTTGTATGCCACAGTTAATTTTTTTCTAGAAACAAAAATGATGGTAACATAGAAATTTGCAATTGCAGGCAGCAATACCTCAAATCCTTGAGAAAACAAAAGTTGAATTCCATTTAGAAAATCTGAAAATAATGAGGGAGGCTGCATATATATTCTATGATGTATGTAATGAGATTTCTTGTTTGACATGTCCTCACAAACCAGAAGGAGCCATGTCTGTTATGGTATGTTTCATGGAGTATTTAATGGTTTTTATCATGTTATATATAATATTAAATGTATAATGAATTGAGAGTAAATTGAATGGAGTAGGTGGAGATTAATTTTGCACAAGTTAAAGGCATTATTGATGATGTGGATTTCTGTGTCAAGCTGGCCAAAGAGGAATTTGTAATGCTTCTTTTGGGTAAGAATTTTTTTTAATTTTTTTGTCATCATCCTTAGATCAATCTCACAGTTACTAAGAATAATTTAAAGAACTAAAAAATAGTGTTTTTAAGAAAATTTAGAATTACAAAAAAAAACCAAAAAAATAAAATGTAGAAGAGGATGAAGAAGTTGGGTTACGTTATTTTGTCGTGAAAAGTTTAGAAAAAATTAAAGACCAAACAAATAGCATTTAAAAGTACAACCTTAGATAAATCCGCAAGTAGACGTGTTTCCTGCGGATTTGTAGTTTAAAGCCACAGGAAATCAGCAGGTAAATCCTTAATTTTTAATAGTGTTGGTTACGCAGGTCCAGAAATCCAGGGACCAAGGAAATGGATTAATGCCTACGATATGGTTTACCTAAAAACGAAGTTGAATGGTAATTATTGTTTTCTTGAATTGCAAATTGTTGAATAAAGATTGATTCATGTTCAATGATAAAAGTAGTTGGAGTTCAATATCTTGGTATGTAACATTTGCTGTATATTATTATTTTGTGTTTGCATTTGTTAATGGATATTTGTGTATCATCGAAATAAAAACAAAAATAAGAAACTAATTTTTATCGAAGCAACACAATTTCCTTTAAAATAATTGAAACTTCTCCAACTTCATACACACTACAAGAAAATAGACATATACCTACAGAAGTTATAGTGACAAAATAAAAACCGTAGTTATAGATAATCTATATCCACAGACAAATTTACCACCGTTGGTATAGATGTCCTATACCTTGAGGCACCAAATTTATCGCAGTGAGATACCTATAACCGTGGGTATAGACATCAATTAAGATTTTTTATAGAAACCAATTTTTCAATTATTTTTGAAAATTTGGATTACCCGCCCTTTGAAAATTATCAGTAGAGCCAATTTTAAATTCAGTAGAACATCTTTCATCTTCTTCCTCGTGAATCATCTTCTATCTTTGTTCCAAAACCATTTTCCCCCAAAATTATTTCCCTAAATTAATCCTCCAAATTTCTCAACTCCCCCCATTTCTATCAAATACTCCAAATTTCTCAAATCCCTCGTTTCTCTACATCCCCAAATTTCTCAAATCCCTCTGCAATTGGGCTCAAACTTCCCTCTTTCTCTTAAAATTAAACCGGCATACTGAAATCCATTGCGATAAAGGGCATCGATTTTGCTGAAAGAAGGATTTTGTTGAAAAATATAAAGATATTGGTTACATCTCGCGTACTTGCCCATATTACTCATGGTATGCTTCTTGTTTCTCAAATCCACTTCTTTTTTCTTTTGTCATCGACCTAATGGATTTATTTGCGATTGCGCTTGCTGTTGCTCATCTTAATCGATTTTTCTAGGGTTCTTGTTTTTTGCTTTGGTATCTTTATTGTGTTCACCCTTTTTATTGGGCCTTGCATTTTGGGTTTAAGGTTCATATTCTTGTCATGAAATCCTCAATTATTTTGCTTTTATCCTCATCAATCATACTCATTTACCCTATTCTTGTTCATACTTTGCAGAGAAACAAGGCATTCTAAATTTTCGGCGTTTACTGCATTTTTGACATTGGTACGTTCTCACACCACACAACGATTTCATCACTGTTATATTTTTCCTTTAATGCTTATACAAGTATTTTATTTTAAGGTTTCTATTTTTTTATCAATCGGTGACAATTGATGGAACTACTTCCACATTCACACTGATTATTACCTATTTTAGAGTTTGTGATAAGTTTAGTTTATACTATTATGTTTGTGAATGGAAAACCAGATTACAAAATGGAAACTAGAAACATATTTGAAGTAAGAATTTGACCTTACTTGACAATACTTAATTATTTTGTTCACTGGCATAATGGTTACAGGAAAATCATAGTTATATTATTTTTTAGAAGAAATTTGTCTAATTAGGCTCGTGATATAGTTTCATAAATTACACCGCCAATTTGTTACTTGGGTTTTGTGTATTGAGCTTTATATGAAACACACTTGAAAATCACATCAACATAATTGAAATGTTTAGTCTTTTGTAAACATCATTTTTCTCAAGCTGTAGCTTTGAAAGTATGATTGGAGTATCTTGTTCTTATATGGTTGTATCAAACTAATTTTGCACAGAGTTGGACTTGAAGTTCCAACAATCGAAGTTCGATTTGAGGATATATATGTGGAAGTACAAGTTTATATTGGAAGCAGAGCATTACCTACATTACTTAAATTCTTTGTAAATGTGCTAGAGGTAATTCACTACTGAACATAATGATTCTTCTCTATTCGTTGGATTGTATCTGATTATTGATTTCTATGCTATTTTTTTTGTTAAGGGGTTCTGAAATTCTCTTCAAATAATTCCAATTCTAAAGAAACAGTTACATATTCTTCTGATGTTATGATGTTAGATGTTAGTGGAATCATAAAGCCTTTAAACTATAAGTGCTAATTAACCAAGTTGAATCAAATTTCAAAAGATGACATGTAGTATCTTGGTAAAATCTATAGGTGAGGGAGGTTTTGTCAAAAGATGAAAAACCAATTTGCTTGTAGGTAACAAAAATAGTTATTATTAAGAAAACTGATTTTAGATTTCGTTTGAGAATGTTTAGCCTTAAATTTTGGCCACGTAATTTTTCAGTCATTTGATGCTTAGACTTTTTTTTTTCCAAGCGATCGGTGTGAAGAATAATATGATATTATCAGACTATTCTTTGATTATTTTTTTCATTTTTATTTTCTATTATTAGTTTGACCTTTAGTCATGTTTGAATTAACTTTTATTTTAGTTACTGTTTTTGGTGTAGGCCTTCGACGTCTACGACATCTCCATCACATTTGTATCTCTATTATCAACTCAAAATATGAAGCGATGAACTCGGTTGAGTTAGAAAGAATATTCGAATCTTGTCCCAAATTTCTATTTGTTTCAATAAAATTTAAATATAAAATCCATTAAAAAATAATTTATGTTCAATTTTAATTAAGTTAGAGACTGAAATGCAATAAAAATAATATGAACATACACACAACTACAATACACCATATATATAACATGACATGAAATCATTAAATGACGTGAACATAGGTGATTGGCCATATATAGAATTAACTTTACTAAGAAAGTTTTATCAACTTCACCGTAGAATTTTCCATGGTGGATTGGGTGTAAGTTTAGCCACTGTCCATTATGATCTAGGAACAAGTTATGACTCGATTCAGGTATAATGATCTAGGAAGATTTTGTTTGTTTCATTTTTTTAAACTACTCGATATTTAAAGAAAAAAATTATTACGATGAAAAATTATGTTTAAAAGATTTTGAGAAATAATTCGATTCTAACAAAGAAATTATTAGAATAATTTAGTCAACAAAAAAATAAAGATTTAAATATCATCTTAGTCTTCGTAAAAAAAATTACGATTTTAATCTCTTTAATTATTGCATTTTTTTTTAGTTTATATAAAAAAATTTGTTTGGAATTCACTCATTATAAGTATTTTTATTTTATTTAAAACAACAATTTTTAAATTTATGAGGACTAAGTTCAAATACAAAAACTTATAAGAACTAAAACTAAAAATCACTATAATTAAAAGGACTAAAATCACATTTAAATTGAAAATGTATTATATTATCATAAAAAATTCTAAATTTAATGATTTTTTTTTTTAGAAATAAGAGAGTAAATTTTATGATATATACTGAATAAACAGAAATTTATTTTTTTAAAATATTAACCAAACATCAATGGATTTAGTTCATATACATAGTTAATGTAAATAATTTTTATAGTATCAGTCAACAACAACCGTTAAATTATTAAATATATTTAACTTTTAATATAATTATTTTTAAATTCATATCTTTGAACAGTTGTGATGAGTTGACATTATAAATATTTTTACAATGACGATGCATAGCAATTAAATTCAATATATATTAACTTATGCCTTATATAAAAATGTTAATGAATCATTAGTATAAAGAATTTTTATATTAACAGTTAATCAGAATCATTAGTATAAATAATTTTTATATTGTCAGTAATTAATCACAACCGTTAATTTTTTAAAAGAAATAATCACTAATGTTTTTTTAATCTAAATCAGAGGTACTAATAATTTCTCATTTGGCAATCACATTTGATTATTTCAGAATAGAGGATCACTTATTGCATTTGTCTTCCTTCCTAACTTTCATGACCATTGGTGGATTCCCTTCCTTTAAGGCAAATTCATTCAAACTTATTTTCCTTTAATTTTTCTAAAAATATATATAATCATTAAATGTTTGTGTATATATTATTTTCTTGACATTATTGATCAGGTAGTCGAACGTGGAACATTAAATGGACATTATGGTGTTACTTCATTTGTAATAGGAAACACATTTTCAGCTATACTAAACACTTATTTTGGGTGGAGATACCCTTTGCAATTTTTTGCATTTCATAGGTATGCTTACCAAGGTTTATTCAATAATGAATTTGAAGGGCTAAGATTTGCTAATATTAATGGAATTGGAGGTGCATCAAGCAATAATGATAAGTACATTAGTGGTGAAAAATACAAATGGTAAGTGGATATGAATTAATCTATGTTCGTTGATCTTGAAATATATATTGTTGCTGATGATTTTTTTGTATCATGTTTTGTTTTTGATTTTCATCAAAACTAGTTAGAGGTTGAGGCCTATTGTTGTACCATTCATATCATTCATATCATAAGTGAACATGAAATTAGTAGAATCACTAAGAGAAGATTGAGTTGATTGTGTTGTGTAGCTCATGAACTTTTCTTCAAAATAAATGCAAATGCAATTAGAATATTACAAGAATGCTAAATGACGTTTTGGATAAATTTATGACACTAAGTCATACTCTAGTAACTAGTCATCCCATTAAGTTCTTTTTTTCTTTTTTAATATAGTTGTGTTATCGGTGTGAAGTATTTATCAACTTCATTAATAATTATTCTTTATTTAATAACTTGACATGACTACTTTTAGTGAGATTTCCACTCACAGTTGCTTTTTTTTTTCTTCACTAAGGTTAAAATTCGATATCTTACTTAAGGGATACAAGTCTAATTAGAATTTGCATCCAAACATTCACATGATCCTACATTAAAAACCATAGCATGTTTTAGGCATTAGAAAATCAAGTAGATAATAGAAACTACAATATACCTATATAAAGTGGACACTCTAATTCTTTTAGAAAAATGTGAAACAAAATCACCATTCAATTGATTAATATAACAATTATTAACTCATGGGCTATGTGTTTTCCATACATAATACCCGAATCCAAAAGCAATAATGCATTAAAAATGGAATGAATTTTCACAGAAATATTTAAATAACTAGCAATAGAAAATTTTCCTCATAAAGGAATCTCAACTTAATAGAACCAAACTCAATTTCCTCAAATTTTAAATGGCTTAAATGTGTGAAGTTCACTGAGGATTAGGAGGACGACTGTTGGCAGAAGAGACCCTTGATCCCCATTCAAGCAACTCTTTGCTTGTGTCATCCTTGTGACAAATCACCTCAATGAAGCATAAACAATCCTTCTTTGGTCCTGTTGCTGTCTCAATTGCTTCAACAAGTTCTTCTTCACAAGTCACCTATAATAATCAATACATAAATTAATCATATAGATTAACATAAAAGAAATTCTACAAATAGTACATTTTTAGTATATTCAAGTCTTGTAAATTAAAAAAATATGATTGGAAGACCCACTAAAGATAGTCAATTGAATTTTTCAAAAGAGATTAGTCTTCAACGTCGGTAGATATTTTGCACCAATATCATAATTTAAAAAAAAAAATGATTTTGATATAAAATAATATTTATTTAGAGATTTTGGGAAGAAAAAAAATTATTTTGTATTTGCTTACAAAATATTTTTTAAGCATAAAAATCATTTTTTTTGGGTCTAAAAACATTCATTTTATCATATTATTTTTAATTATGTTTGTGTAAGTTTTTTTCAATAATTATTTTATTAAAGAAAATGATTTTTAAATAATAAAAATCATTTTCTTTAATAAAATAATTATTGAAAAAAAACTTACCTAAAAATAATTAAAACATTAAAAATAATTTCTTACATAAAAAACTAACTCTTAAAAACAATGAAGTTTTGATAAGAATGTAGCATGTTAAGAAGCTAAATTACCTTAGTGGTCCAGCAATTTCCTTCACCATTGTGGATTGCATCAACTAAAGCAGTGTAATTCCAGTTCTTAATCACATTGTATGGTCCATCATGGATTTCAACTTCAATAGTGTATCCACCATTGTTTATCAGGAAGATTATAGTCTTTTGTCCACATCTCATCATTGTAGACACATCTTGTGCAGTCACCTATACATAAACATTATAAACAATTCATGTATTGTTAAGTAAAAAACACAGGAAAAAATTGTACTATAAAATTTTTAAAGCTTCATTATGGAATTTGAATATAAATTTTTTAATGATTGAAATCTTGTTTAAGTAGTTATAATCTGCATGACAAACCTGAAAACTTCCGTCACCAATACAAGCAATCACTCGCTTCTCCGGAACCGCCTGCGCATAACCAAGCGTTGCGCCCACGGACCAT
Source organism: Cicer arietinum (assembly GCF_000331145.2). Lineage (NCBI taxonomy): Eukaryota > Viridiplantae > Streptophyta > Magnoliopsida > Fabales > Fabaceae > Cicer > Cicer arietinum. The sequence continues at coordinate 29,668,543 of NC_021165.2, read as the reverse complement.
CCAATTGATCCATACTGCATTTGGAACTCATACCTGCAAACAAGTCATTTTCATAAATAAAAAAAATGCTACAAAATTAATATGGCCAATAGGGTTTCATTTCAATGTTCGCGATAGCGATATTTGAATAGCAAAATCAAAGTTTTCGAGGTCTCTATGACTGTAATGCAACCAAATTAAGGTCGCATTTGTTATTAGCTGCAATATCAAATATCGCAATTAAAAACCATGACCACTAATACCATTATTTAAATTTGGTTTAATATGAATTTAGTTCCTTCAATCATAGCATTTTTTTGTTTGAATTCGGTCTTTATAAATCAAAAGTATGTTGTTTTTAGTCCCTGGTGTTAAGAACTAAAAGCAAAAGTTTTTGAATTTACAAGGACGGAATCCAATCAAACAAAAATTACATGAACTAAAACCAAATAACACGTTAAGTGGAAAGACTAAAATCATATATAGACCATAAAATTTGATGAGCTACTACTTACCCACATCCTTTTGGCAATTTGAGCTTTTGGCAGTTAAACCAAGAGTCCCCTGTCTCAGCAATAACAGCTGTTTCACTAGACAACATATTCTGAATATGTTGAAAAAGAACATTAACCCTTAAAGGTTCTCCTGGTTCAGATTTCACAGGCAAACCTTCAGGAACAAATATCCTAAAATAATTCTCATAAGCAGTGTTGTTATGATTAATGCGCTTTGCAAGGGCCTTAAGAAAATCCTTCATCAAAACACACCCAAATGCAGGTCCATTTCCAATGACAACCCTATCAGGCTGAACAATGATAGCTTTTTCTTTCTTCAGAAGGAGTGAGTAGCCAACTGAACTGTAGTCATTGAAAATTGGTCCTGCAAATAGGTATGCGTCGGCCGATTCGACAATTTCAGAACAGAATGCAGTACTGACTGCACCCCAAAATGTTCCAATGAAGTGTTTGTGATCCTCAGGAACTAGTCCTTTTGCTGATGGCATTACTGCATATGGATAACCACTTTTATCAGCTAGTTCAATAAAAGCTTCACTTGCTTTTGAGACTCTTATTTTTGGACCAGCTACTAGAACTGGTTTTACTGCTTTGTTTAGAAACTCTGCAGCTGCTTCCACCGCTGCTTCCAAACCCATTTGATTAGTCAATCTGCATAGTTCAAATAAACACTAAGTTACTATTTGTTTCTATTTGTTTAGTTGAGTTTACTTACATAAATATTCATTAGAAACAACTTATTTACATTATTACATAAGTTCGTCACGATGTAACTTATGAAAATAGCATGACTTTATTTAATTTAGTTTGTAACAATGTTTTTATAAAAAGCCACTTTTAAGAATTGATATTCCGTTTATTACAATTTTAAAAAATGAGAATCTGAAAAAGATAAAACATTAAATCGACTTATGAGAAGTTGTTTTGAATAGTTTCTCATAAAAATTATTTTTGAAATTTAATTTTTTTTACCTAATAAAAACCATTAATAGATTATGTTTTTCCTTAAATTCTATATAATAATTTCTAATTTATTGAAATTTAAAATCATTTATTTTTTAACCAGTGACAAACAAATTTTTTTTTTTTATGGAAATAGTTTATATATACACTTATATAAATACTTAATTAATTATTTGCATTTCTCATGATTGGATCAATCTTGACAAAACAATAGATGAAAGTACAAAAATAAAAGAAATTTAAATAAATAAATAATGAGTAATTAAAATCTTACTTTGGAGATAAGGAAAATGGAACTGGTTCACGACTAAAAGTGGGGTGAGGAATGCCTGCTAAGTTACAGCTTATGCTTATATACACAGGCTTGCTTTCTTTCAATGCTGTTGAGATTGCAGTATCAATCATTTCATGAGCATCTTCCAAGTTATTCACCACAGCCTATAATCAAACAATGTACATAAACCATTTTAATATCATCTCAACCAATTAATTTTACATCCATAAAAATATAACCACTTTTGCAAAATCTTCCAGTTCAGAAAAAATAAAAACCAAAAAATATATCAACGAAGCATAGATTTTCAAATTAATATTCATTTCCATAGTGTATTGTTAAAAAAACTCATTTTCATTTCCATAGTGGGAATAAATGATCCAAGAAAAATAGGACACTTTCTTGATACCCGTGACAAGGGTATCCGGACTAACGTGACAAAATAAATACAAATTATTTAAAATATAAAAATAATGTGATTTTAATTGATTATGTTTTTTACTCAATTTCAAATTATTATAATTGAGTATTATTATACATAACCATACTTTAGTGTGTATTGAGTTGTTAAAAAATTTATTAAAAAAGAAATGCTAGAAAAAAAAATGTTAAAAAAATTATTTAAAAAACAAAAAAATTGAGATTTGGACCTGGTAGCATGTAACAGTTTGGAAACATCTAAGTTCCTGGCTGAAATCAGGTAATCCAATGGTATGATGAAGAATTCTATTGGTTCCAAAATCATTAGAATTGGGCCCACCAACAATACAAATCACAGGCAAATTCTCACTGTAAGCACCAGCAATAGCGTTAATAACGCTTAACCCACCCACAGTAAAAGTAACAACACACGCGCCCACGCCCTTACACCGCGCGTAACCATCAGCAGCGTACCCAGCATTGAGTTCGTTACAACAACCAATGTTCTTTAGTTTCGGTTCAGCGATCAGGTGATCGAGTAATGTCAGGTTAAAGTCCCCGGGAACGGTGAACACGTCGGTGATTCCGACTTCCACTAACCGCCGGGCTAGGTGACTGCCTAAGGTGGATTCCGATGAGGATAGGGATTGTGATGAAACGGATTTTTGGATTGTTGAAACTTTGCCGTCTTGTGGACATGCTATGTCGTTGCATGTTGGTTTGCATGCTTCGAGGGATCCTAGGTTTGTGTCCATAATGGAATTTGGTTTGATTTTTCTGTGTGAATGAGAAGAATGAATGGAGTAAACGACAAAGAAAATTGTTGAGATTTTGAAGGTGTGTGAGATGTGAATGGATGATGGAGAGGATTTATAGTAGTGAGATTAAATGTGTGTTTGATGGGTTTACTTGTGGAGCAGTAATAAAGATTAATGTGAGATGGTGGGTGGTGGTATTACAAGGGGCGGTTTACTGTTTTTGCTTCATAAAAAGTTATTGGTTTTCTTGTATTTGTCGTGCTGTCCAAGTGTTGTTTATTTTCTTTTTCTTTTTTGGCAAAATTGTACAAGTGTTGATGGCAAATTTTTTAATTTCTTTTTAATAATAATAATAATAAGAGTAATACTAGTACTAATAATAGTAGTAATAATAGTCTTTTGGTTCATTTAAAAAATTGACTCAATTTATTTGAATTGAATGATTCATTTTAGAGGTAATTTACTCGACAATACATTACCACTAATGAAAAAAATTATTCAAAAAATAAGCAATACTTTTTAGAGTCTTATAATACGAGTTTTGCTTTTTATTTAAGGTAACATTATTTTCTCTCTTAGGATACATTATTCATAAATGTTGTCAATACTATAGAAATAGGCGGACAATTATCCATCGTACGTAAAATATTGTTTTTTAAATGTTACCGTATATGTCAATAGTATGTAAATGTTGCCTAAATGTGAACATAGACGTTGTATTGATAAAATATTACTTTCGTCTTTATATATAAAACATCATTCACTAAATAACAGGAATTAAAAAAATTGATTGAATTATTAAATTTATTAAAAGGTATAACATAATTAAAAATAGTATAGTAAAAAAAAGTTAATATAGTTAAAAAATGTAATGAGATCATATAAAAATAAATAAATAATTTTTTTTTAAATCTTATATTTAAATACGAAAATAATAAAAACAAAATTAATTATTTATTGACAATTGCATTGTACTTGAGAAGGGACAATAGTTGGGGAGGAAGTACTTATTGACTTTGAAGACGATTTTGAAAGGTGAGGGTGATGGTCCACATGTAGTTGGAATTGAAGTTAAATACGATGACTATGTGGGGAATATTGAACACGGTGATAAAAGGTATGTTAAAGCAAATATTATATGAGATTTTTCAAAATTAATAATAATATTTTATTAAAATTCTTTTAGGTTGTTAATAATTTTTTCATAAAATAGGTTGATATAAGTTTTTTATTATTTGTATATATTGTGGTGGAACTTAACCAAACTATATTATAGGTCGAGATTGTTTAGTAATGTATTTAAAATTAAAAATTTAATCGTAAATAAATTTTGAAAAGTATAACAATATATATATGTGTGTGTGATATATATATATATATATATATATATATATATATATATATATATATATATATATATATATCTTGTGTAAAATTATATAGGTCGAGATTGTTTAGTAATGTATTTAAAATTAAAAATTTAATCGTAAATAAATTTTGAAAAGTATAACAATATATATATGTGTGTGTGATATATATATATATATATATATATATATATATATATATATATATATATATATATATATACATCAGGTGTTAAAATTTATTGCTAAAATGAATAGCTATAATATTATTCAAAATTCTAAATTAACTCAATTTATTTCAAGATAGTACAAGTGGGACTTGAATAGTGTTCCATGTTGTCAGACAATTGATTACTGGCATAACCATGTTGCTTGAGAGTAGTTTGTATCATCATAATATAGGTATAACTCTCTTGTATTGTTTTATTCTTGTTTTAGTACAAATGCAGAATTTGGACTTTTGTTTCAGAAAACGTTTATGGCTACCAATGCTCACATAATTGCAAGCCATTAAATGGACCTAACTTTTGGCCTATAATAGATAGCTAGCCAATCAATCCACCTCTCAAGAGGAGAGCACAGGCAAGCCCTACAAATAGAGAAATATATCTGCAAATTTTACTGACAGATTTGCAACAACACAATTTTCTATAAATTTTTGTTTGAGGGTAATATCTTGGTGGAAAGTTATTTTCTGCAAATATAAAATTTGTAGTAAATTTTATATAGATTTTTTGGAATAATTTTGTAGTGTACTGTTCTTATATAAATATTTACAGGAAATTTCATTGAATATTTCATAGTAAATTTCGACTAATAATTCATATATTAATTTCTATTAATTTAAATAAAAAAATATGTACTTTTTTTTATATTATTGAGAGTTTTTTTAGCAATTATACGGCTAACTTTCAAAGTTCACAAATTTTTTTTTTTTAAAGAAGAGGCAAATAAATGGTTTTTGTACCAAAATATTTTGCAAATTACAATATTTAAGAAATTTTGTAAGATATAAAAGAAATTCGTACAAACTTATTTTCAAATTTAAATTCATGGGAAATGAAAAATTTTGCAGCAATATTACCAACATTTCCTTACTAGAAAACTATCTTGGCGAGTCTAATTCATAGGAACGTCTAAGGCAAATTTAATTATGGAGCATTTAAAGTCTATATTATTATTTTGGCTTAATTGCACTTTTGGTCCCCTATTATAAGTGAAAATTGAAATTAGTCCCCCCATTTTATTTCTCCCCAGTTTTAGTCCCCAAACAGAATTTGAGTTCAAATCATGATGAGTTGTCATTTTTTTAATGACGTGTCAATAAAAAACTGACGTGGCAGACGCTTACGTGGAATAAACTTATTATTATATTATTTCTGATAAAAAATATAATTTATATTTTTAAAAATCTTTATTATAATTGTTAAAAATCATTATTATAAATAAAATTTAATTGTTAAAATTAAATTAAAAAAAAAAGCCCCAATTCAAAAAACCCTCCTCCCCCTTCTTCAAACTCCCATCCAAAATCCTCATATTCGTCTGAATCCGAATCAGATCCAGAGCCAAACACCAAACTCAAACCTCTCCCCTCCAAGCCCATCAAATCAAAGCCCCAAGCCTCCCCTCCCCTCCACCGACTAAATCTGGAACCAAACGTCCAAACAATAACGACGCCAAACAATTAAATAAAAAGAAGAAAACAACAGCCGCAGATGAAGACGATAAAGAACCGGAGGACGACGTCAAGAAAACCGGCGAAGACTCTAAAAAGTATTTTCAGAGACTCTTTAGCGAAGACGACGAGCTCGTAATTCTTCAAGCTCTCGTCGATTTCACCGTGAAAACAGGGAACGACCCGTACAAGTACCTCACTGTGTTTTATGAGTTTGTGAAAAAGTTGATTCACGTTGAAGTTAGGGTTTTTTGGATAGAGTCCTAACTGAAATATTAACCGCCTCCAACCAACTCTTAATTTTCATCTCTAGAACTTCCCAGTCCATTTTATTCACCTTCGAAAAACTTTGCTCCTCGAAACCGAGTCCATAAATTCCTTCATTAACGATCGATTTTCTCACTGTGATGTAAACTTTTACGCATTCTTTTGCGTAACCGTTAGAAACCATACAGTCAGCAATGGTTTTGTTAAATTGGGGCTGTTTTTTGATTTAGGGTTCATGCTAGTTCATATGCTTTTGCTTCAGATGTTCATAAGTTTCTGCTTCAGATTTTAATTTAGGGTTTTGTTGAATTGGGGCTGTTTTTTTTTTTAATTTAATTCTAACAATTAAATTTTATTTATAATAATGATTTTTAACAATTATAATAAGGATTTTTAAAAATATAAATTAGATTTTTTATCAGAAATAATATAATAATAAGTTTATTCCATGTAAGCGTCTGCCACGTCAGCTTTTTATTGACACGTCATTAAAAAAATGACAACTCATCATGATTTGGACTCAAATTCTGTTTGGGGGGACTAAAACTGGGGAGAAATAAAATGGGGGGACTAATTTCAATTTTCACCTATAATAGGGGGACCAAAAGTGCAATTAAGCCTATTATTTTAGTAAAATTACTAAATTTCAGTTCTGAATCGGTTTAAAACTGGTTTATAAATATGAACCAATTTAATATTTTAAAAAAGTTTTTAGTTAAAATCGATTTCAAATTAATTATTCGAGAAAATCATTTTAAATTTTTTGATTTTTCTTATAAAAAAAGTTTCTGATTTTTTCTGAGAAAAACAGATAGAAAAAATGTTCCAATAAAATATTTTGATTATTTTTCAGAAAAAGAATATTGAAATTCATTTGACAATTTTTTTCATTTCTTTCAAGAAAAAAATTTTCAATTTTTTTCTTGAGAAAAATAGGTTATAGAAAAGTTATCGATAAAACAATTTTTGATTACTTTTCGAAAAATCTTCAAAAATTAATCAGGAAAAAAAAATGTTTCAATATTTTTCTAAAATATTTTCCAATAAAAAATAATCTAAAATTTTTATGTTTTTTTTTTAAAAAAAGTTTCAATATTTTTTCAAAAAAAACAAATTCTGAAAATTTTCTAAAAAAAATTAGTTAAATTATAAAAGTTTTAAAATTGTTAAACTAGTTTGTGAGTAAAATTTGGTTAATTAATTTGTTTTTAATATGTGATTAAATTCATGAACCATTTAATTGGGTTGGTTTCTTTTTTTACAATGTAATTCAATTTATCAATATAGTCCAATAAACTATATATTTTGCATATCCCTAATTAAAAATGGGTAATTATTAAACTATCATTTTAATCTATGAATGAGTATGACGTTGTTATTTTATTATTTGACTATGTTAAAAGTTCAAATTAGTTTTTCTTCTTTAAAATATTTGTCAGTTTGATCTATAACGTTAACGTTATTAATTCAAGAATGTGAACGTGTTTATGGCGTATAATATGTCATTCTCTCACACGTGTACATAGACTGAGACACGCATACATCTAAGTAGACCTAGACTAAAGTGACTGTAATTATTTTAAAAAAAATAACTAAATTAATATCTAATATTTAAAGATCCTTTACACCTTAAATAAATAAATAAAATTAGCTACCTTAATCAAAGGTAAAAGGTGGAAAAGAAAAGAGACTCCAATGGTCAAACAGATTTCCCTTGTCTTAGAATCTAGTCACACTAGAAAGGCCATGGCATGAGGTTTTTTTCTTTTTTTACTCAAAAGTTGCAGGAGTTTGGAAGTTAGAATCCACAGGATAATGGAATCAATTACTCAGTTTTAATTATTATTATTTTAAGATTACATATATAATGAATAATTTTTTAATTTTTTTTAAAAAAAAATATTCAAACTACCTACTTGAAAAAAATACAAAAATCATTACTTTCTAGATATCATTGGAGATGCGACTATGATGTGATGAAAACACATAATTAATACTATTTTTTATTTATTAAAAATACATAATTAATTAACGTGATATAATATATTACAAAATAAAAATACAACGACTTGCGAATATACTTCTAAATAGTATTTGCTTTAAAATTGAAATACACGATTATGTTGCTTATCACAATTCTATTCAACTACTATAATATTTTTTGTATGTTTTTTTACTAATTTTAATTAATGTTATTATTATTTATAATTAGTATTTATAATTATTTATATATTAGTTTTTGTTTTTAATACTTAATAGAAAAAAAGAAGAAAAAATATATATGTAGTAGAACATCCTAGAGATACGACTTGGCGAAAGTTCAAAAAACAAAGTATTTTTTTTTTCAAATGGTAGTTTAGAATTTTATTATTTATTAAAATGGATATCGAAAAAAATATCAATATATAAAGAAATTAATAAATTTGGTTATTTTGATAAAATTATTTTCTTTTCCTTGCAATATTTTAACTATTTATTATCTCATTTTATTAATTTATCTCGAAAATAATACCACTGTTTCTTTTAAATTGTTGATTTAATCCTTAAGGTTATTTACACAAAATTATAAAACTATTAAAATTTTCAAGTTTTTAAAAACAATTTCATATTTTTTTTATATTACCCTTAATTATTTGTTATTTCAACATACTTATTTATCTTTCTGTAACAAATAATCATAAATAATTTGGACAAAACAATTACTTTGAAATTTCAAAACAACAAATTGAAAGAATAAAAAAAAATTCTAAACAAACAATACTTAAAAAGGAATGAAAGGAGTATATAGTAAGAGATAATTTTGATAAAAAAAATAATAATTAATATTAGTTTAAATTTTAATAACGATAAATAAATTAAAACAAAAAAATTCTTAAAAAAAACTGTCCATAAAAAGGAAAGAGGGAGTAATTAATAAAGAAAAAGAGCCTTCTATAAGATTCAAAATAAAAAATCATTAAATTAAGTCCATTGGTTTGGAGGGTATAGGAGATACCAGGAAAGATAGCTGATGGTAATTGAATTAATCAATTAAACATAATAAAGTGACTCAACAGGTTTTTGATCAATTGGAACGTTGGAATTGAAGATATACACGTGACTTGTGAGTGCATGCATGAAAGATGTTTGGGTTCAATGTTTGATGCATGAAAGTGTAACGCGTTGTGTTTCTCATGTGGCATGACTAATCGATGGTAAGTTTCCAAGAAGGAATTTAAGCCACTATTGCAGATGTTGTCCACTAATTTGTCTGGTGAATCAGACCAAATTTTAGATGTTAGCTGGAAAGTTCATGTGACTCTTGTCACCGTCATACAAAAAGAAACAAAAGTTATTAGTATTATGTTAATTGTAAAGTCATTAGGTCAATACCTTCAAAACAAAAATGTCATTTGGTCAATGAAGTTACCATAACACAATTGTACTAAATGAGAAAGTTAGCATAAATTTATTAAAATTAAAATATTAAATTTAACTAATTAATACAAAAATTTATAATAGCTTTTATTTAATTATATAAAATTTAAACTAAAATGCTATAAAAAGAAATTGATAATTATTATTTAGAGAAGTTGAATTCAATTGCGTTTCAAAAATCAAATTTAATTATAGTTGATTTTGTATTTTTAAAGAGATTTATTATGTCTTTTCCAATATAAATAATTAAGTTATATGCAAACAACTCATCATTTAATTTATTTATGAATCTGATCTTTCACAATTTTTATTACTAACAAAACTTTTTATATAATTGTTTTGAGATATTGAAAGTGATGAAACAAGAAGAATATATTTATCAATTAAATTAGAATTATTTTATTTTTCTATTTTTACAAATTTTTGACAGATAAATTAATTTAGTGTAGTTAAATATATATGATTGAGAGGTTGTTTAATATATATATATATATATATATATATATATATATATATATATATATATATACACAAAAATATATTTTTTTGGGTAGAAAACCAACC
>NC_021165.2:29653281-29658291 GCF_000331145.2 Cicer arietinum | reverse complement strand
AAATGAAAAATAAATATAACTACTGAAATACCCGTAAGTTTGCATGAGTCCACTGCAACTTTTATAAAATGTCAACATTATTTATCAATGTCACTTAAAAATATGATATATTAATTTATATAAATTGTGAATGTATCTGGAAAATTAAAAACATTAAGATATTAATACTTGTAAAATATGACAACACAATTCTCTTTCATCTACTATATATCTAAATTATAGTGTATTAGATAAAACTTAACAATAATATAGAGACAAAATTTATTAAATGTACAATTCATCGGTAACAATTTATTCCGTGTACGATAATTACTACTTTTGATCCAAATCAATCTAATTTGTTAAATTTGATATTATTTTTATATGTTTACCTTTGAAAAGAGAAAAGTATTTAATGTTTTTGTTATAGTATTTATTGTTGATTGCAGCAAAAAAAAATATTTAATAGAGTTAAAATCTAAAGAGAATCCTATAAATTCTCAAGAGAGTCTTATATTAAAGGACATATATATGTAATATTTAAAAAAAATTTACTAATAAAAATTTATCTCGTGTTTAATGATTCAATTACATAAGTGACAATTTGTCATTTATATGATAATTACTTTGAAATTTTTATCTATAAAAATTTGTTTGTTGTATGATATTTCAATTTCATAAGTAACAATTTTTTCTCTTGTAATTGTTTTCAAATTTTATATTAATTTTGCGCACACTATATTTAATTTAATATATATATATAAATATATAATTAATTAATTAATTTTATATATTATTTTTTATTTTAACTTAGATTAATTAATTAAATCAACCATCCTTCATTCCTGGTTTTATTTACAAACCATTGCTTCCTGGTCGTTTTCCCTGTCTCAACGTTTCTATTATTTATACCCTTCCCCGATCATTACCAAGGGCAACGTCCTCAAACCAATTTTATTTATTTACAAATCAATTCTTTGACTTTTGTAATCCTACTTGTACCTTTCACCTTTCAATATATTTAATAAGATTATTTTAAATCTTTTATCTTTTTTTATTATATATATACTTTTTGAAACTTGTGAAGTAGAAGTATGTTCTTTTTTAATATCTTTTTATTAATTTGAATTATAACCTTTAAGTTTTTTAATTTTTTTTTGAAAGTTTCAAATAATATAAAACTTTTTAAATAGGGATTTCCATAAACTTCGAAAGTTTCAAACAATTTGAAACCTTCAAAATAGTGAATTCTAGAATTTTTGAAAATTTCGAGAAACACAAAACTTTCAAAACTTACTATTTTTAAATTTTCGAAAAATTGAAACTTTCAAAACTCAATTTTATAAAATATTCCAAATGTTTTTTAATTTACAATTTCTTTTTTTTTTTAATAAAAATTATTGATATGACCGTTAATATGTTAACTTTATAGTGGCTAGAACCAAAAGCGTAAACGGAAAAATTATTCGCATTATCGTCCGCAGCGTAGGCGATAAAGTTCTGCCCATTGCATCATATCGACAAATGAATGAAGCTAATGTCCACCTCATCAACATCGTCGTAGACTTGGTTTCTGGTATCATGACCTTGATGAGAATGTTCAAGAGCCTAAACAAATGGACTATGAGGAGGATGAGGACCAGACCAAGGAAGAACAGGTTCATCAGTGTGATTCCTTGGAGGACCCTTGGTGCCATCGACACAATATGAACACCATGTAGCTCAGAGTATATGGAAATGAGAGGTATATTTTAATTAAGAATAAATATATTATATTTAGTGCATTTTTGTAATAAAATGTAATACATTATTTTATTGTCATGTTTTATAATTACTTGTAGAATCGTATAACGTTGAAGGTGATCACACACGACTTAAAATTGAATAAGTTTGTTGCAATATCGACAACTGATATAGTACAACATTGGATTCAAGAATCTGAATTGGTATATTTGTCTTCAGTTTATTTGAAGATGGTTGACGTTGGTCTTATATGTGCCTTTGTAGAAAAGTGGCATTGAGAGATAAGCTTGTTTCATGTGTCATTCGGAGATATGACGATCACACTTGACAATGCCATGACTCTTTTGCACATTCTTTCTTGTGGTAGATTCTTCAGTGCCCCAATAAACATGAATACTAATAATATTGTGATTGTTGCACATGAGCTGTTGGGAGCAACATTGGAATAAACAACTAGTGATATAAATTTTAGGTTTAATTGCAGTTTTGGTCCCCCTATTTTAGCTGAATCGCGAAAGTAGTCCTCCCCATTTTATTTTTCCCCAGTTTTGGTTCCCCAAACAGAATTTTGGTCCAAAATTTGATAAAGTTTCATCTTTTTGCGTTTATTTAAGTCACACAATGCCTCAAGATCTCGTGGTACAACGATTATACCTAAAATCTTTTATAATAAATGGTGTGATGTGTCTTAAAAAAAATAACATTTTATCAAGTTTTGGACTAAAATTCTGTTTAAAGGACCAAAACTAGGGAGAAATTAAATGGGGGGACTACTTTCGTGATTTAGCTACAATAAAGGGACCAAAACTGCAATTAAGCCTAAATTTTAATAGATGTGTACAATATAGATTGTGGTAGTTGTGTGATCTATACAATAATCTCATTCTAATTAATCAGTTTGATTGTGGAGGTGAAATATATTAAATTGTTTAGTAATATAGAGCATATACTTTGTTATGTTATTAATAAATTTTTTCTCATCTTCATTTGAAAGTCCCAAATATGACCGACCATCTAAAGTATTAAAATTATTATTATTAAAATATCAATTATTATTAAAATTATCTAACCTGTCGTGAATTTATCTGTAAAATCTACGATCGATTTCACCCCCAACTCCACTCATACCTGATTTAATTTGAAAAAATATACTAAATTAAATTAATATTTATATTGTAAATACAATATTTAAAAAATAATAATATAATTATTTTGAAGCAAATTTTACATTTTAAAAATTTGAGCAAAATTTCAAATTTTTGAAACTTTCATCGAAAGTTTCAATATGAAGTATTATATTTCAAAAATTAGGTTTTCGAAAATCCAATGTTTCAAAAGTTTGAAAGTTCCAATTATTATGCATTTCAAAACTTTTGTTAGAGGTGAAAGCTTCAAAAATATTTAACGAATACAATAAATTGTATTTCAAAAATTTCAAATTAATTCAAACAATTTCGAAAATAAGTTCACTTTATATTTCAAAATTTTGAAAATTTTCTAATAATTATTACTAAAATTTTGAATGTGTAAATGAAAAGGAAAAAAAAATTAAATTTTTTATATATAGTAAAAAAACTAAAATAGTCTTTTTAAATGTATAAGTAGATCAGAAGTATATGTAGAGGGTGAGAAGTAGAATATTCTAATTATTTTTATGATATATAGATGATATATTTATGACATATGAAGAAAAAAAAGTCAAAATAAGAGAAGGAAAAGTGAGTAAAATTGTTTTTAACTCTGTCAGACAAACAAACAGTAGGAAAATGAAGGTATTGAACAAGAAATGAAATAACAAATTTTCAAATCAGTATTAACCTTTCTCAATTAACAACTTTTTTTTCAAAATAAAATATTAAAAAAAATTAAAATTAATGTATTTCATCAAAAATATAATTTTAAAAAATAGAATATATATACCAACTTTTCAAATATCATAACTCCAATAATTTACTATAATAGTAAAAAGATAGACATTCACTAACGAAACTAGTTTAAAATATGTGAAATAACTAATTTTAAAGTAAAATAAAATTAATTTATTAAACTTAGGCAATAGATAAAAAAATTCAAAATTGTATTAAAATTCACCAAAACAGTTAATTATAAGAAGAAGAAAAATCTAATATAAAATGTATATTAAAGCAACAACAAAGAAAATAAAAGTCAATAATTATTAAAAAAAACGGACTAATAATGCATAATAGTTTTTTTAAAAATATACATGTTACTTACATTTTACTTACCCCATTCAATAATTATTAAAATATACATGTTACTATTATTAGTCCAATGAAGTCAATAATAATTAGTCCAATGAAACCTAAAAATTATTGTTCTCGTTATATTATTAGACCAATAAGTTTGTGTTTGGGGCAGCTAAACAAATATTATTAGGGTTAGTTACATAAAAATATACATGTTACTTACCCCATTCATGTTGAAGGCTTCGCCTTTACTTGGACATTGATTTTATATGTTTCGGGTTCGATTAATCGATTTTAGGTTTCATCTCTATTAGTGTAATTGAATATAAACAAATATGATTTTTTTTTTTTTAGTGTTCAGTCATAAAGTTTTCTTTCCTTAATAGAATTTCTTTACTCAAAATTTTGTACAAATAATTCCTTTTTTCAAAATAAAAGATTATTTATATTTTATTTCGAAGAGAATATATTTTTTGAATTAATAAATAAATAAATTTCAACATTTCTTGTTTCATTATAGTATTTTAAAATATCTTTCATTAAATTTAATTTTTTATGACAATTTTTTTTAGGTCTTAATTATTGACACAATTTATTAATCATAAAAGATCAATTAAATAAAATTAATATTTATTAAAATTAATAAAGATTAAATATGATCAACTATTTTTTAATATATATATATATATATATATTTGAAATAGAAAATTCTACCAAATATAAAAGTAAACCTTTCCCACCAAATCAACTCTTTCTTCTTCCCCTCCTCAAGAATCCCTCTCCTCAATTAAATCACGGTTTAGCTTAAAAGTCCGCAATTCGTTTAAGATCGACTCGAGTAATATTTTTTAAGACCATTTAAAAGAAATGTTTTTTAATCTAATTCGATAAAACCCGGAACGTGTTTGATAGTCAGTTTTGACACCTCTATTTTATAGTACAACAATCTTGTTGCAACCTAAAATTTCGAGTGTTTTTCGAATTCAATGGACTCGCCACCAAAGTTTATTAAAAATAGGGAAAACATTGGAAAACTCTTAAAAAAATAATGGTATTTGAAACTAAGTTTAGAGTTTGGAAG
>NC_021165.2:29629304-29653159 GCF_000331145.2 Cicer arietinum | reverse complement strand
CACCCTACGACATCAGTAAAAAAACAGTTAGATATAATTATTAGTGCAAAATTAATATTAATTTAAATATATTTATTCTTTGTTATTATTAAATATAAATATTAATTTTTTTTTATAAATGTGATTTTTGAAATAAAAGTATGCTTAAGAAAGAGAGAAAAAAAAAATTTATTAATGTGTTTGACAAGAGTGTGATCTTACACCTACGTATCTTCCAGTGTGATGGAGAAATAATAGCTACGTAGTTCTTAGGTAGAAAATGCGGATGTGTTGGTTGCTTTTAGAGAAATGAGTTTTGTTACGATAAAATGTTTTAAGAAAAGGTCGTTAATTTGATTAATAAAAAAATATATTGAGTGCAAAAAATGTTTGTGATGAGTGACTTCGTTGTTCATTTTGAACTTAGTTAAGAAAGTTTAATATCACCAAGTTGTCACAACTCAAGTGCCTTAAACTATGATCGACAAGATGTTGTATCTCAGTCTATCATATCATATTTTATAAACATATCATTATTATTTTATAGCTTAAGATAACCAAATTGACACAACTCATGTTTCTTAACTAAAATTGACAAAATATAACATCTCAATCAATCTTTTACTAAAAGATTATTATTATTTATAACTTAAGACCACCAAGTTGTCACAACTCAGATGTCTTAAACTAAGATTGGCAAAATGTAACATCCAACCAATCTTTTTACTCAAATTAATTTTTGATAAAACAAATTTTATTTTATTAAAAATAATAATAATAAACTTAAGAATGTATTTAGGTTTATATAAATTCATTAGTGATTAATTTTGATTGTACTTAACCCAAGACTTAATAAGAGAATAAGATAATAATTATTATAACACAAAAGAATAGAATTAAAAGAGTTAAATAGAACTTACAAAAATGAAAAGAAAAGGAAAACTAAAATTGAACTGGACTAAAAAGGTTAATATGGTTTTTTACTACAACAAAAAAAAATTGAAGTAAACTAAAAGGTCCAACACATTTTTTTTTACTAGAATAAAAAAGAAAGAAAATTAGAAATAATAATAATCTACTAAATGAAACAAACATAGATCGTCTTCTCCCTAACCCAAAACCTAAAACTAGCGATCCTCCCAAAATGTACTTCCTTTTCAGAGGGGTCAGTTGGGATCACGAAAACAAACAAAATTGTGTTTTTCGTTTCAGAAGGGACGTGCGACGGTGCCGTTCAGGGAGGTCTCGGTGGTGCCATTTAGGGAAGTCGCGGCGGTACCAACTATGAAGGTGAGTTTTTTCTTTTTTCTATTTTTGTTCTCTGATGGAAAAAAGGTTTGGGTTTTTTATTTTATTTTATTTTGTATCTTCTAATTATTTTATAATTGCGAGGTTGAATAAAACAAAACGACAACAAAAATAAATAAAGTAAAGATAAAACAAATTTAGATTTTATTTTTAAAGGTATAACAATAAGAACTATTTTATTTTTTATTTTTAAAGGTATAACATCAAGAACTATGAAATCATGAAACTAGGAAAAATGGAATTTAGAGATACTTACCACACACAAGTTAGACATTTGTTTCATTGTTGTGATCTTTGCTATGACAAATATTTATTTATGTTTTGAATTAGTGTATTCTTCTAGCCCTCATCTCATATTTCAGAATACTCATTATTTTTTAGAAAGAAAAACAAATATCTTTTACTCATCTAAACAATGGAATCCTCATCTTTTTGAAAAACAAAACTCTATTTATAGAGTTTTTTTTTAATTGTTAGTTGCTTTCTTTGTATGTGTCTCTCTTTGAGCTTTCAATTAGTTCTCTATTTGATGCTTCATTTTTTTTCTCATAATTTGAGTTCTTCTGCACATATGACCCATTCACAATTTTAGCCTATTTATTTTTATCTGATTATCTTCATCTGTTGGACAGAGCTGGTTTGTTGGCCTAAATAGTTTTTTAATTTGCAACTTTGGGTCTTAATTTTGTATATGGATTCAACAACAATTATCTTTTAGTTTGTGTTTCAAACTCATAATTTTGTCTCTTTGCTCTGTATCACGTGGACAACGGTTAAGGGCAAAGGGAATGACTAAGGACAAAAGGAATTTTTTTTTCATTAATTAATTCATTACATATCATTTTTTACCATATTTTATATTAAATCTTTAGTTATAAAATTATCATTTTTTCAATTAGTTTAAACACTCTAATTAGTTACAACAAGTACATGAATAGTTACAATAGATACATAAAAGGAGAAACCAAAGACAAAACAAAGTCAAAGACTCTCTTTTATTTCTATTTTATATATTTGTTTTTTGTATTATGAATATATATATATATATATATACATATTAAAATTTCATAAATAAATAAAATAATGACATAATAAAATTGATATATTATTAGTATAATTTATTAGGATAGACAAAATTGGAGTACTACAAACTTCAATCATCATTGTTGTTGTTTATTTGTTGATTCATGATTTTATTAAGAACTATGTTGTTGCTAATAATATATGTTGATTTAGGTGTAAAATGATTATGTGTTGTATTGTTACTGAACAAAGAAAGAAGCAATGCAAGGAGATCATGAAATTCAGTACGTAAGGTTGAAAATTGAACGTGGATTAAAGAAGAATATCTTGCACTTGTATCAGTATCGATAATAGTACGTACCCAAACCTAGGAGTGTTCGCGGGTTGAGTTGAGGCGGTTTTGACAAAATCTAATATCCGGCCTGATCGATTATCTTTGGGTTGGATAAAGTTATAAACACGTATTTTTTTCATTTAACCCGAACCTGTAACACCCCGTTTTTCAAAGCGAGGGTATATTTTTTTTTTTCAAAAGTAATTAAACTAAAACAGAGAAATAGATAAAGAAATGCCTTTGGATAAATAACTGAGTTATTAAAATTTACAAGCAGCGGAAATGTTTCTCCAATTATAAATCCAAAACATCTACATAACCATAAATGGTACATGGAACCCATTCACATAAGAAGTCGAACTGGCAATGATAGTATAAATACAGTTTTCCCAAACTAAAAATACTCCAATCCAAACAGAAGGACACCTAGTCCCTATACATCATCCTAATCTGATCATCCTACCAAAAAGCTATACACCCTGAGTATCTCCACGCGCTCCGTGAGATCCTCCTAACGTGACTGCAGTCAAACGTTCCCATCTCCATTCCCGTCCGTAGGGTACGAACCGGTAAGACCGTCCTGACTCTCATCTGAGGGCAAAGCCAAGATTTCCACAATAATTGTAAAGGGTCACCAACCAGAAAATAACAGTTAACACATAGCAATTAAGTTTTTAAATGCTCAAAACAACTTTTCAATTAAGCATGCACCTTAACAGGATTTTCCATATGCTAAAAGTTCATATAATGCTTGCCAGATTTTCAAAACGAAATGTTAAGCAAACAGACATATTAAGAGATTCCCCATTCTTAATACTGATTTATCTTAATGATTTTCAAAACGAAATGTTAAGCAAACAGACATATTAAGAGATTCCCCATTCTTAATACTGATTTATCTTAATGATTTTCAAAACGAAATGTTAAGCAAACAGACATATTAAGAGATTCCCCATTCTTAATACTGATTTATCTTAATGATTTTCAAAACGAAATGTTAAGCAAACAGACATATTAAGAGATTCCCCATTCTTAATACTGATTTATCTTAATGATTTTCAAAACGAAATGTTAAGCAAACAGACATATTAAGAGATTCCCCATTCTTAATACTGATTTATCTTAATGATTTTCAAAACGAAATGTTAAGCAAACAGACATATTAAGAGATTCCCCATTCTTAATACTGATTTATCTTAATGATTTTCAAAACGAAATGTTAAGCAAACAGACATATTAAGAGATTCCCCATTCTTAATACTGATTTATCTTAATGATTTTCAAAACGAAATGTTAAGCAAACAGACATATTAAGAGATTCCCCATTCTTAATACTGATTTATCTTAATGATTTTCAAAACGAAATGTTAAGCAAACAGACATATTAAGAGATTCCCCATTCTTAATACTGATTTATCTTAATGATTTTCAAAACGAAATGTTAAGCAAACAGACATATTAAGAGATTCCCCATTCTTAATACTGATTTATCTTAATGATTTTCAAAACGAAATGTTAAGCAAACAGACATATTAAGAGATTCCCCATTCTTAATACTGATTTATCTTAATGATTTTCAAAACGAAATGTTAAGCAAACAGACATATTAAGAGATTCCCCATTCTTAATACTGATTTATCTTAATGATTTTCAAAACGAAATGTTAAGCAAACAGACATATTAAGAGATTCCCCATTCTTAATACTGATTTATCTTAATGATTTTCAAAACGAAATGTTAAGCAAACAGACATATTAAGAGATTCCCCATTCTTAATACTGATTTATCTTAATGATTTTCAAAACGAAATGTTAAGCAAACAGACATATTAAGAGATTCCCCATTCTTAATACTGATTTATCTTAATGATTTTCAAAACGAAATGTTAAGCAAACAGACATATTAAGAGATTCCCCATTCTTAATACTGATTTATCTTAATGATTTTCAAAACGAAATGTTAAGCAAACAGACATATTAAGAGATTCCCCATTCTTAATACTGATTTATCTTAATGATTTTCAAAACGAAATGTTAAGCAAACAGACATATTAAGAGATTCCCCATTCTTAATACTGATTTATCTTAATGATTTTCAAAACGAAATGTTAAGCAAACAGACATATTAAGAGATTCCCCATTCTTAATACTGATTTATCTTAATGATTTTCAAAACGAAATGTTAAGCAAACAGACATATTAAGAGATTCCCCATTCTTAATACTGATTTATCTTAATGATTTTCAAAACGAAATGTTAAGCAAACAGACATATTAAGAGATTCCCCATTCTTAATACTGATTTATCTTAATGATTTTCAAAACGAAATGTTAAGCAAACAGACATATTAAGAGATTCCCCATTCTTAATACTGATTTATCTTAATGATTTTCAAAACGAAATGTTAAGCAAACAGACATATTAAGAGATTCCCCATTCTTAATACTGATTTATCTTAATGATTTTCAAAACGAAATGTTAAGCAAACAGACATATTAAGAGATTCCCCATTCTTAATACTGATTTATCTTAATGATTTTCAAAACGAAATGTTAAGCAAACAGACATATTAAGAGATTCCCCATTCTTAATACTGATTTATCTTAATGATTTTCAAAACGAAAT
Source organism: Cicer arietinum (assembly GCF_000331145.2). NCBI lineage: Eukaryota > Viridiplantae > Streptophyta > Magnoliopsida > Fabales > Fabaceae > Cicer > Cicer arietinum. The sequence goes on along the minus strand of NC_021165.2, from coordinate 29,647,891 downwards.
GTTAAGCAAACAGACATATTAAGAGATTCCCCATTCTTAATACTGATTTATCTTAATGATTTTCAAAACGAAATGTTAAGCAAACAGACATATTAAGAGATTCCCCATTCTTAATACTGATTTATCTTAATGATTTTCAAAACGAAATGTTAAGCAAACAGACATATTAAGAGATTCCCCATTCTTAATACTGATTTATCTTAATGATTTTCAAAACGAAATGTTAAGCAAACAGACATATTAAGAGATTCCCCATTCTTAATACTGATTTATCTTAATGATTTTCAAAACGAAATGTTAAGCAAACAGACATATTAAGAGATTCCCCATTCTTAATACTGATTTATCTTAATGATTTTCAAAACGAAATGTTAAGCAAACAGACATATTAAGAGATTCCCCATTCTTAATACTGATTTATCTTAATGATTTTCAAAACGAAATGTTAAGCAAACAGACATATTAAGAGATTCCCCATTCTTAATACTGATTTATCTTAATGATTTTCAAAACGAAATGTTAAGCAAACAGACATATTAAGAGATTCCCCATTCTTAATACTGATTTATCTTAATGATTTTCAAAACGAAATGTTAAGCAAACAGACATATTAAGAGATTCCCCATTCTTAATACTGATTTATCTTAATGATTTTCAAAACGAAATGTTAAGCAAACAGACATATTAAGAGATTCCCCATTCTTAATACTGATTTATCTTAATGATTTTCAAAACGAAATGTTAAGCAAACAGACATATTAAGAGATTCCCCATTCTTAATACTGATTTATCTTAATGATTTTCAAAACGAAATGTTAAGCAAACAGACATATTAAGAGATTCCCCATTCTTAATACTGATTTATCTTAATGATTTTCAAAACGAAATGTTAAGCAAACAGACATATTAAGAGATTCCCCATTCTTAATACTGATTTATCTTAATGATTTTCAAAACGAAATGTTAAGCAAACAGACATATTAAGAGATTCCCCATTCTTAATACTGATTTATCTTAATGATTTTCAAAACGAAATGTTAAGCAAACAGACATATTAAGAGATTCCCCATTCTTAATACTGATTTATCTTAATGATTTTCAAAACGAAATGTTAAGCAAACAGACATATTAAGAGATTCCCCATTCTTAATACTGATTTATCTTAATGATTTTCAAAACGAAATGTTAAGCAAACAGACATATTAAGAGATTCCCCATTCTTAATACTGATTTATCTTAATGATTTTCAAAACGAAATGTTAAGCAAACAGACATATTAAGAGATTCCCCATTCTTAATACTGATTTATCTTAATGATTTTCAAAACGAAATGTTAAGCAAACAGACATATTAAGAGATTCCCCATTCTTAATACTGATTTATCTTAATGATTTTCAAAACGAAATGTTAAGCAAACAGACATATTAAGAGATTCCCCATTCTTAATACTGATTTATCTTAATGATTTTCAAAACGAAATGTTAAGCAAACAGACATATTAAGAGATTCCCCATTCTTAATACTGATTTATCTTAATGATTTTCAAAACGAAATGTTAAGCAAACAGACATATTAAGAGATTCCCCATTCTTAATACTGATTTATCTTAATGATTTTCAAAACGAAATGTTAAGCAAACAGACATATTAAGAGATTCCCCATTCTTAATACTGATTTATCTTAATGATTTTCAAAACGAAATGTTAAGCAAACAGACATATTAAGAGATTCCCCATTCTTAATACTGATTTATCTTAATGATTTTCAAAACGAAATGTTAAGCAAACAGACATATTAAGAGATTCCCCATTCTTAATACTGATTTATCTTAATGATTTTCAAAACGAAATGTTAAGCAAACAGACATATTAAGAGATTCCCCATTCTTAATACTGATTTATCTTAATGATTTTCAAAACGAAATGTTAAGCAAACAGACATATTAAGAGATTCCCCATTCTTAATACTGATTTATCTTAATGATTTTCAAAACGAAATGTTAAGCAAACAGACATATTAAGAGATTCCCCATTCTTAATACTGATTTATCTTAATGATTTTCAAAACGAAATGTTAAGCAAACAGACATATTAAGAGATTCCCCATTCTTAATACTGATTTATCTTAATGATTTTCAAAACGAAATGTTAAGCAAACAGACATATTAAGAGATTCCCCATTCTTAATACTGATTTATCTTAATGATTTTCAAAACGAAATGTTAAGCAAACAGACATATTAAGAGATTCCCCATTCTTAATACTGATTTATCTTAATGATTTTCAAAACGAAATGTTAAGCAAACAGACATATTAAGAGATTCCCCATTCTTAATACTGATTTATCTTAATGATTTTCAAAACGAAATGTTAAGCAAACAGACATATTAAGAGATTCCCCATTCTTAATACTGATTTATCTTAATGATTTTCAAAACGAAATGTTAAGCAAACAGACATATTAAGAGATTCCCCATTCTTAATACTGATTTATCTTAATGATTTTCAAAACGAAATGTTAAGCAAACAGACATATTAAGAGATTCCCCATTCTTAATACTGATTTATCTTAATGATTTTCAAAACGAAATGTTAAGCAAACAGACATATTAAGAGATTCCCCATTCTTAATACTGATTTATCTTAATGATTTTCAAAACGAAATGTTAAGCAAACAGACATATTAAGAGATTCCCCATTCTTAATACTGATTTATCTTAATGATTTTCAAAACGAAATGTTAAGCAAACAGACATATTAAGAGATTCCCCATTCTTAATACTGATTTATCTTAATGATTTTCAAAACGAAATGTTAAGCAAACAGACATATTAAGAGATTCCCCATTCTTAATACTGATTTATCTTAATGATTTTCAAAACGAAATGTTAAGCAAACAGACATATTAAGAGATTCCCCATTCTTAATACTGATTTATCTTAATGATTTTCAAAACGAAATGTTAAGCAAACAGACATATTAAGAGATTCCCCATTCTTAATACTGATTTATCTTAATGATTTTCAAAACGAAATGTTAAGCAAACAGACATATTAAGAGATTCCCCATTCTTAATACTGATTTATCTTAATGATTTTCAAAACGAAATGTTAAGCAAACAGACATATTAAGAGATTCCCCATTCTTAATACTGATTTATCTTAATGATTTTCAAAACGAAATGTTAAGCAAACAGACATATTAAGAGATTCCCCATTCTTAATACTGATTTATCTTAATGATTTTCAAAACGAAATGTTAAGCAAACAGACATATTAAGAGATTCCCCATTCTTAATACTGATTTATCTTAATGATTTTCAAAACGAAATGTTAAGCAAACAGACATATTAAGAGATTCCCCATTCTTAATACTGATTTATCTTAATGATTTTCAAAACGAAATGTTAAGCAAACAGACATATTAAGAGATTCCCCATTCTTAATACTGATTTATCTTAATGATTTTCAAAACGAAATGTTAAGCAAACAGACATATTAAGAGATTCCCCATTCTTAATACTGATTTATCTTAATGATTTTCAAAACGAAATGTTAAGCAAACAGACATATTAAGAGATTCCCCATTCTTAATACTGATTTATCTTAATGATTTTCAAAACGAAATGTTAAGCAAACAGACATATTAAGAGATTCCCCATTCTTAATACTGATTTATCTTAATGATTTTCAAAACGAAATGTTAAGCAAACAGACATATTAAGAGATTCCCCATTCTTAATACTGATTTATCTTAATGATTTTCAAAACGAAATGTTAAGCAAACAGACATATTAAGAGATTCCCCATTCTTAATACTGATTTATCTTAATGATTTTCAAAACGAAATGTTAAGCAAACAGACATATTAAGAGATTCCCCATTCTTAATACTGATTTATCTTAATGATTTTCAAAACGAAATGTTAAGCAAACAGACATATTAAGAGATTCCCCATTCTTAATACTGATTTATCTTAATGATTTTCAAAACGAAATGTTAAGCAAACAGACATATTAAGAGATTCCCCATTCTTAATACTGATTTATCTTAATGATTTTCAAAACGAAATGTTAAGCAAACAGACATATTAAGAGATTCCCCATTCTTAATACTGATTTATCTTAATGATTTTCAAAACGAAATGTTAAGCAAACAGACATATTAAGAGATTCCCCATTCTTAATACTGATTTATCTTAATGATTTTCAAAACGAAATGTTAAGCAAACAGACATATTAAGAGATTCCCCATTCTTAATACTGATTTATCTTAATGATTTTCAAAACGAAATGTTAAGCAAACAGACATATTAAGAGATTCCCCATTCTTAATACTGATTTATCTTAATGATTTTCAAAACGAAATGTTAAGCAAACAGACATATTAAGAGATTCCCCATTCTTAATACTGATTTATCTTAATGATTTTCAAAACGAAATGTTAAGCAAACAGACATATTAAGAGATTCCCCATTCTTAATACTGATTTATCTTAATGATTTTCAAAACGAAATGTTAAGCAAACAGACATATTAAGAGATTCCCCATTCTTAATACTGATTTATCTTAATGATTTTCAAAACGAAATGTTAAGCAAACAGACATATTAAGAGATTCCCCATTCTTAATACTGATTTATCTTAATGATTTTCAAAACGAAATGTTAAGCAAACAGACATATTAAGAGATTCCCCATTCTTAATACTGATTTATCTTAATGATTTTCAAAACGAAATGTTAAGCAAACAGACATATTAAGAGATTCCCCATTCTTAATACTGATTTATCTTAATGATTTTCAAAACGAAATGTTAAGCAAACAGACATATTAAGAGATTCCCCATTCTTAATACTGATTTATCTTAATGATTTTCAAAACGAAATGTTAAGCAAACAGACATATTAAGAGATTCCCCATTCTTAATACTGATTTATCTTAATGATTTTCAAAACGAAATGTTAAGCAAACAGACATATTAAGAGATTCCCCATTCTTAATACTGATTTATCTTAATGATTTTCAAAACGAAATGTTAAGCAAACAGACATATTAAGAGATTCCCCATTCTTAATACTGATTTATCTTAATGATTTTCAAAACGAAATGTTAAGCAAACAGACATATTAAGAGATTCCCCATTCTTAATACTGATTTATCTTAATGATTTTCAAAACGAAATGTTAAGCAAACAGACATATTAAGAGATTCCCCATTCTTAATACTGATTTATCTTAATGATTTTCAAAACGAAATGTTAAGCAAACAGACATATTAAGAGATTCCCCATTCTTAATACTGATTTATCTTAATGATTTTCAAAACGAAATGTTAAGCAAACAGACATATTAAGAGATTCCCCATTCTTAATACTGATTTATCTTAATGATTTTCAAAACGAAATGTTAAGCAAACAGACATATTAAGAGATTCCCCATTCTTAATACTGATTTATCTTAATGATTTTCAAAACGAAATGTTAAGCAAACAGACATATTAAGAGATTCCCCATTCTTAATACTGATTTATCTTAATGATTTTCAAAACGAAATGTTAAGCAAACAGACATATTAAGAGATTCCCCATTCTTAATACTGATTTATCTTAATGATTTTCAAAACGAAATGTTAAGCAAACAGACATATTAAGAGATTCCCCATTCTTAATACTGATTTATCTTAATGATTTTCAAAACGAAATGTTAAGCAAACAGACATATTAAGAGATTCCCCATTCTTAATACTGATTTATCTTAATGATTTTCAAAACGAAATGTTAAGCAAACAGACATATTAAGAGATTCCCCATTCTTAATACTGATTTATCTTAATGATTTTCAAAACGAAATGTTAAGCAAACAGACATATTAAGAGATTCCCCATTCTTAATACTGATTTATCTTAATGATTTTCAAAACGAAATGTTAAGCAAACAGACATATTAAGAGATTCCCCATTCTTAATACTGATTTATCTTAATGATTTTCAAAACGAAATGTTAAGCAAACAGACATATTAAGAGATTCCCCATTCTTAATACTGATTTATCTTAATGATTTTCAAAACGAAATGTTAAGCAAACAGACATATTAAGAGATTCCCCATTCTTAATACTGATTTATCTTAATGATTTTCAAAACGAAATGTTAAGCAAACAGACATATTAAGAGATTCCCCATTCTTAATACTGATTTATCTTAATGATTTTCAAAACGAAATGTTAAGCAAACAGACATATTAAGAGATTCCCCATTCTTAATACTGATTTATCTTAATGATTTTCAAAACGAAATGTTAAGCAAACAGACATATTAAGAGATTCCCCATTCTTAATACTGATTTATCTTAATGATTTTCAAAACGAAATGTTAAGCAAACAGACATATTAAGAGATTCCCCATTCTTAATACTGATTTATCTTAATGATTTTCAAAACGAAATGTTAAGCAAACAGACATATTAAGAGATTCCCCATTCTTAATACTGATTTATCTTAATGATTTTCAAAACGAAATGTTAAGCAAACAGACATATTAAGAGATTCCCCATTCTTAATACTGATTTATCTTAATGATTTTCAAAACGAAATGTTAAGCAAACAGACATATTAAGAGATTCCCCATTCTTAATACTGATTTATCTTAATGATTTTCAAAACGAAATGTTAAGCAAACAGACATATTAAGAGATTCCCCATTCTTAATACTGATTTATCTTAATGATTTTCAAAACGAAATGTTAAGCAAACAGACATATTAAGAGATTCCCCATTCTTAATACTGATTTATCTTAATGATTTTCAAAACGAAATGTTAAGCAAACAGACATATTAAGAGATTCCCCATTCTTAATACTGATTTATCTTAATGATTTTCAAAACGAAATGTTAAGCAAACAGACATATTAAGAGATTCCCCATTCTTAATACTGATTTATCTTAATGATTTTCAAAACGAAATGTTAAGCAAACAGACATATTAAGAGATTCCCCATTCTTAATACTGATTTATCTTAATGATTTTCAAAACGAAATGTTAAGCAAACAGACATATTAAGAGATTCCCCATTCTTAATACTGATTTATCTTAATGATTTTCAAAACGAAATGTTAAGCAAACAGACATATTAAGAGATTCCCCATTCTTAATACTGATTTATCTTAATGATTTTCAAAACGAAATGTTAAGCAAACAGACATATTAAGAGATTCCCCATTCTTAATACTGATTTATCTTAATGATTTTCAAAACGAAATGTTAAGCAAACAGACATATTAAGAGATTCCCCATTCTTAATACTGATTTATCTTAATGATTTTCAAAACGAAATGTTAAGCAAACAGACATATTAAGAGATTCCCCATTCTTAATACTGATTTATCTTAATGATTTTCAAAACAAAACGTTAAGCAAACAGTCATATTAAGAGATTCCCCATTCTTAATACTGATTTATCTTAATGATTTTCAAAACAAAACGTTAAGCAAACAGTCATATTAAGAGATTCCCCATTCTTAATACTGATTTATCTTAATGATTTTCAAAACAAAACGTTAAGCAACAGTCATATTAAGAGATTCCCCATTCTTAATATACTTTTGACTTAAACGATTTTCACACAAAATATTCAGTAAACGAGTCATTAAGAGATTCCCCATTCTTAACACTCATTTACCGGAACGATTTTCAAAAACGATCGTTAAGTAACCGGGACATTAAGAGATTCCCCATTCTCAACGCCCAGTTAACTTAAACCTTTTCCTCAAATGCACATTAAGTAAACCGAGGTATTAAAAGATTCCCCATTTTTAATACTCGTTTAACTCTAATGGTTTTCAAATTCCACGGAAACAAACTCAAACATACTCTCACATTCAAACCATAATTCACAACAACCACACCAATTAACAAACATCAAGTATGGACACGCCAAATACAACGAACACCAATCAAAGCAAACATAACACCCAGATACATCAAATTTCATTTACTCATAATCGTACACGATGACTTCAAATTCATTTACCACGAAACATTCATCATTATAAACAAAACCTAACTCTAAGGTTTTACCCATAACGCACTAGTTTCGTTTTTCCCCAAATCGATACATTTAACCCTAACAAATTCCTTCCCACACAACCACAGATAAGTCCCTAATGCAAACTAGAAGTTTGGAAGGAGCCCTTACCTCAACGTTAGCTTTAACGTGCGTTTTCGGTACCGCGAGTAATTCCGGTAAAATCTTCGCTCGCAACGCCGCTTCCAAAATAGTTCACTAGCACCGTAGTGTGTTGGTGAGCAACTTTCCCTTCTATCTCTTCGAGAAATGAGGTTTGGATCTAGAAGAAACGGAGGGGTTTGTGTTTGGATCTCAAATACCGTTTTTCTTCGTTTTCGAATCAAAGAGGAAGAGTGGAGTTGCGAAATCCTTGTTCTAACTCTCACCCAATCTTGGGTTACTAGTTTTGAAGAAAAGAAAGCGACGAAAATGAAAATGGAAGAAAAGAGAGAAATTTGGCCGCGGGAGAGGAAGAAGACGATGGATTTTCAATTTTCCTTCCTTTCTTTTTCTTTCCTTTCTTTTTCCTTTCTTCCTTTTTCCTTCCTTCCTTTTATACTATTTTCTTTTCCTTTTCCTTCCTTCTAGTTTTCCTTTCTTTTTTCCTCCACCCAAACATATATAGATATAATAAATATAACTTAACAAATATCTCAAAATCTAGATATTTGTTAAATTACCGTTTCACCCGAAACGCATTAAATTCTCCGTAAAGGATTCAACGCAGTTAAATTCAATTTATTTATCGACGAGAAATTTTAATTGGCATCAAAATATCTTTTTGATTATAAAACTCCAAAATATTATTAACTTTGGCTTAAAAGCCTCCGAGCCAAAATCCAAAATACACCAAAAATACATAAATGGTACTTTAAAATTACGGGTCTTACAGAACCGAACCGACCCGATCAATAACGGGTTGAGTTAGCGAGTTATACATAAATAATAACTTTTTTTTTTTATTTTACGGAAAAATTTATTGAATGAAAATATATTTAATACTTCAATGTCTCAAAAATTATAAGATTTCAATAACACCATTCAATTCTTTAAAAAAGCTAACAACCTTTAACAAAAAAAAAAAAAAATCCAATAATCTTCAAATACATAAATTCATCAATACAGTTCAAGGCCAAGCACTTCACAAGTTTCTCAAATTATGAGAAATAATAGAAAATCTGCAAAAATAAATATCAATAATAAAAATGAGGAGATAAAGAAGGAGAAATAATAATAATAATAATAATAATAATAATAATAATAATAATAATAATAATAATAATAATAATAATAATAATAATAAAGTAAAATATGCATGAAACAAAGCAATAACAAATACCTTAAGATGTAGTAGTGATTATGTTAAGCTCAGCAGCAGTCACCTCAACATCAATTGAAACTAATTTAGACAACTCTAAAATTTTAAATACAATACACAATCTCATTAGCACACCAAACACTTAAAAGAATAAACAAAAATAAAGGAAAATCATTTTGAAAGGTAAAATACAATATTCGTACCCAACTCAATCTTTTATACTTCAACCAACTCAGTTGCTAAATCAATTTTCTTAGGAGATTTTATTCAATTTTGGGTACAAATCAAAGCTTAAACAATAGTGACATTTAATGAACCACAAAATGAATCGAGGATTAGACCACCTGTACTAAACATCGACTCATATGATACAGTAGACATTGGAATAGCGAAATTCGTCGTACGTAAGCTTTTACATAAGAATTATTTTTTCTCATAAATATTATTTAATTCAAAAAACTTGTATTTAACAAATGTAAAAAATTTAAACTAAATTTATCATAAGCATAAACTTTCAGTTCATACCTTCATTATGCAAATCTATAACAAAATATAACATTTAAATAAATAGGCTAAATTATATCTGTGGTCCCTTAACTTAATTTCAGGTAACGTTTTAGTCCTTTATCTTTTTTTTTTCCGACTTGGTCCTTTATTTTAATTTTAAGTGACAATTTGATATTTTATGTTTTAAAATTTCAATAATGTTATCCTTTTTTATACAAAAATTCAAAAAAAGATTTAATCAAAACTCATAAAATTAATTATATTCTTCAATATAATACAAATTTCATCAAATTCGTAACGCAAATCTTCAAATAAACTTATATTTTCATACTTTATTTGATATTGTTAGGAATAAAGGACTACATCGGGAAAAAAAAAAGATAAAGGACTAAAACGTTACCTGAAATTAAGTTAAGGGACCACAGATGTAATTTAGCCAAATAAATATCAGTTATGAGAACCTACATAACAAAAGAACAACGTGGTGGCAACGCGACTGGTAGAACAAAAGAAGAAGGTGGGCAGCAGTTCTGAGTTTTGCATTGTTACTTTGTTTTAATGCAGTGTTGAATTTTGGTGAGAAATCAACATGACCTATGTGGAGTATTTCAGCCATATCTGGAGTTGTAGATGTCCTTTTGGAGTTAAACCAAATGCAAATGAAAGCTACGATCCATAGCTAAAACTTTCATGAAGACCCCAAAACCAAATTCGGACTCAAAAGAGGAGAACAATGCACTACACTCCAGATATAAGATGATATGCGCTCAAAGCGCGCCAGAAGCCCATTTCGCGCTGAAGCCACTGGCAATCCGCGCCTGAAGCACGTGACGGGTAGCAAAACACATTAAAACTCACTTTTCTCACTTTTTAGGTATCATTTTAACTATTGGGAAGTTGGGAGACTTGTACCCTAGCATCGAAACTCAAAGACGATCGTTTCTAACACCATTGGAGCAGTTTTATCAAGAATCGTTCATGAATCTTTCTTGTAATTCTTCTCTAATCTCTACCTTTTCTATCTCTATCATGAGTAACTAAACCCTATTTATTAGGGATGAGTATAACAAGATGAAACTCTTATTTTTCTGATTTGATTTCTAGTTATATGAATGAGTTTTTTGAATTATTTTTCTCATCTTTGTGCTTAATGCTTTTTATTGTTTGATCAACATTAAAATGTTCTACGATTCGTATTTTGAAACGTAAGTGGACTTTATGAATGCTTGAAATGAGGAATTCATGAATTTGTAGTCTAGGGATAGATGCAGGTCATGAAACCAATTAAATTAGTTGCATAGACAATAGTTTAAAAAGATAATTATTGTACGGTAATGCTTAATTCTAATCTTAAATCCATTAAGCAATATGGGGTTACTTTGGAATTAAAGGTTTTGTCACTAAGACATTAGTGCAAGAATAATAAAGAGAATTCGATAATAATTCAACAAAAGAATTCAGTAACTAGGATCAAATTAGACACCAAGGTTGGATTCAAAGTGAAACTCATCCTTGCCATTTTTCTTATTATAAAGGATCAATTTTATTACTATTGTTAATTTTAAATATTATTACAATCAATTTGGGAACTTTTTGTTCAATTTTAGTAATTAAATATAATTCGATAGTAAAACGCAATCCTTGAGTTGACACTTGGTATTACCGTTTTAATTATTACTTGCAACGATTCAGTACACTTGCTGAAACGCTATCAAGTTTTTGGCGCCGTTTCCAAGGATTACCGTATCACTATTGAATTTAATTTATTTACTTAATTGAAATTTTTTGCTCTGTAGTAAAATTTTTGCTTTTATTTTAATTTTAATTTTTACTTTTATTTTATTATAATGATGATATTCTACTGCAATTATATGAAGAGTGTGATACTTATCTTATATCTAGTATATGTCGCATGATTGAAGGGAAAATCTTGAGAGATACATTTTTAAAATATCACCCTCAGATCTCTCAGATGCAGCCTTTTAGGTGTGAATTTTGCGAAGAAGAAGAAGAAGAAGAAGAAGAAGAAGAAGAACGATTACTCCTTGGTTGTCGAAGTCTCACTTGCCATTTTTTTATAAAAAAAACTAAATAAATTTTGTTCTTACATGTTTGATATCATTTAGATAGTTCATACTCTTTCTTATTATCCTAGTTGTGAGCTTTTGAGACTAAAAACTTTAATTCTTTTTTGTTTGATTATCCAGACATGTGTTATCCCTTCATAACTTGCACTAATTATGACTTGCATCACTTGTAATTTATGCATACACTACGGCAATTTTGTTTGGTCGTTTGAGCCTTTCTAACTACCCTATGGAAATTTTATCCTTTGCTAGCCTCTTTGAGTCTTGCCCTTTTATTACGGTTACTAGCCACATTACAAGCTAAAGACCTGACTTTAATTAAATCACCTTACTTGGAGTTAGGTAAAAAAAAATTTATTATCTTGATAAATTTCTAAGTTTGGAGTTGCTCATGAGATATCAACCTTTTAAGTTTGGGGTGATGATTCTTACAAAAAGAAAAAAAAATCAAAACAATGAAAAAAAAAAGAAAAAAAATCAGTATGTGTACTTTGATAAATAATATCTTCTTGGTTCTTTTGTCAATGTTTGAGAATCTCCACAATGAAAAGATGAATAAAAATAAAAAGTGGTAGAATAATTTAAAAATGTATGCCTAACTCTAAGTAGTAAATCCTATTACCCCAAAATATCTTACCCTAAGCCTTATTACAACCCGAAAGTCCTCCAAAACTATATGTGTTTGCTAACTAAAAATTTTTCAAGTCTTTGGTAGCGTATGCATGTTCTAGGATTTGAGTGATAAATTTATAATCCTAGCTAAACACTTGAGAGAAATTTTGGTAAAATTGTGTGAAGAGAGAGTTGAACTTGATCAATGAATGCTAAAGTACACAAATTGTGTTGTTTTTTTTTTTTTTTTATTTTTTTTTTTATTTTTATAAGCAAACCATGTAGCATGATGAATGTTTTGTAGTAGCTAGAACTTTGAGAATAAAGTTTGATTTGATTTGAAAAATTGATTTGAAGTTTGATTTTAAATGTACCAAATCTGAAATTAATTTTTGCTTAGGGGCAAGCAATAGATTAAGTTTGGGGTTGTGATGACTCTTCATCATATGCATATTTTTCATTATTTTTAGTCTTATTTATCTTTTATTCATTAGTTAATTTAAGGAGTTATTTGATATATTTTGTTAATTTTATTTCTTTGCTTTAATGAAATATTTATGTTCTTATTTCCTTGATTAAGTAGAGATTTTTCGGAGTTTTGCGTTGTTACTTTGTTTTAATGCAGTGTTGAATTTTGGTGAGAAATCAACATGACCTATGTGGAGTATTTCAGTCATATCTGGAGTTGTAGATGTCCCATTGGAGTTAAACTAAATGCAAATGAAAGCTATGATCCATAGCTACAACTTTTATGAAGACCCCGAAACCAAATTCGGACTCAAAAGAGGAGTAAAATGCACTACACTCCATATATAAGATGTTGTGTGCTTGAAGCGCATTTTGAGCTGAAGCCACTGCCAATATGCGCCTAAAGCGCGCGACACGCAGCAAAACACATTAAAATTCGCTTTTATCACTTTTTAGATATCATTTTGACTATTGGGAAGTTGAGAGACTTGTGTTGTAGCATAGAAACTCAAAGATGACCGTTTCTAACACCATCTGAGCAGTTTTATCAAGAATCGTTCATGAATCTTTCTTGTAATTCTTCTCTAATCTCTATCATTTCTATCTATGACATGAGTAACTAAACCCTATTTGTTATGGATGAGTGTAACAAGATGAAACTCTTATTTTTCTGAATTGATTTCTAGTTATATGAATGAGTTTATTGAATTATTTTTCTCATCTCTGAGCTTAATGCTTTTTATTGCTTGATCAACATTAAAATGTTCTACGATTCTCATTTTGAAACAGAAGTGGACTTTACGAATGCTTGATATTAGAAATTCATGAATTTGTAGTCTAGGGATAGATGCAGGTCATGAAACCAATTAAATTAGTTGCATAGACAATAGTTTAAAAAGAGAATTCATGTACGGTAATGCTTAATTATAATCTTAAATCCACTAAGGAATTAGGGGTTACTTTGAAATTAAAGGTTCTGTCACTAAGACATTAGAACAAGAATAATAAAGAGAATTCGTTAATAATTCAATAAAGGAATTCAATAACTATGATCAAATTAGACACCGAAGTTGGATTCGAAGAGAAACTCATCCCTAACATTTTTCTTATTATAAAGGATCAATTTTATTATTGTTGTTAATTTTAAATATTATTCCAATCAATTTGAGAACTTTTTGTTCAATTTTAGTAATTAAATATAATTTGATAGTAAAATGCAATCTTTGAATTTGACATTTGGTATTACCGTTTTAATTATTACTTACAACGATTCAGTACACTTGCTGAAACACTATCATCTGGACAAAAAATGAAGGTGGACACAGATATGGAACAAAAGAAGAAGGTGGATGACATTTGTTAATATGAAGAAGAAGAAGAATGAAACCATACTGCTGCCAAAAAGAATTTAAAAAAAAAAAATTATAACTAGTTAACGGGTCTACAAGTAGACAGGTTTAAATTGTTGAATTCATTATTTGAACCAAATATCAGCAGATTTCAATGAGTTGAGTTGTATCGAATCCGAAGGAGTGATCAAAGAATAATGTTAATAACAACAAGGCAATATCAAATTTAAATCATACTTTAATAGTAAGAAAATGCTTAATTTAATATATATAAATATATATATATATATATATATATATATTGTAAAAAATAACAATTATTAACTATGGTCATTAAATTAAATTAACATACCTGATTTTATTTATCACTTAAAGTATTTACAGTTACCCAAAATAAATTTCACGTCTTCTCTAACCTGTTGTCGTCCCTTCCAAAAAGTATATTGAAAATATTATACTTATTCGTAACAATACCTATATTTTTGTGTAACTAAGAAGGCAAAAGTGTATTTTCATCTCATATGTACAAGTGTTGTTGCTTTGCCGCCGTCGCTAGCCACCTAGATATCCCGGCTTACGACGGCAATAGTGTCTTTTATCCACTTTCGTCCTAGACAAACACAAAAAGCCTCACAAGAAACCACCGAACCCAAGGAATAAAAGAATGTATCATCTCCTCGCCCTCTTATTCTACTTCTTGTTTTTCTTGTATTCTTAGGCTCTTTAATTTTTTCCTCAGTTTTTACATATGTGTTGCTTTCCCTTCATAATGAATGATATTTTTTTTCATCCTTGTCAGTGTTCATCACTTGTTTGTGGAAATGCTTGAGTCAGGTTGCATTCACAAACATCATCTCAATCTTTTTCATTTCTTATGAGATAGGCCATTTTGTTTCGCCCTTTATATATTCATTCTTTCATGAATTAGAGTGGATTGTTTCGATTGGAAACAATCCACTTTAATTCTTGAAAGAACGAAAATATAAATGACGAAACAAAAGAACCTATCTCATTTTTGTTAACATGCAAAAACCCATTTTTGACCTCTACCCTTTTTGAAATTAGCTAATTTTCATTCCTCTCAACTTAAATTTCTTCATAATTTCAGACCCAAAACACCTCCCATACAACATGCAGAGATTTACAATAGAAACAAACTCATTTTTTTTTTGTCAAGTTGAAGGATTCTTTCTAAGTTTGGACTTGGTAATTGACTCATTTAACCTCTACCCTTTTTGCTCCTGTTTATTATCTTTTATTTTGTAAATTTGGTTTGGAGTTATGTTTGGATGAGATGAGAAAGGCTTTAATCTTATTTTGCATGTGCCATTTTTGGTTTAGGGTTTAGGGAACATAATAGTTTGGGATAGGGAATAAGGTTTTGTGGAGAGAGAGAGAGAACAAGAGGGATGAAGTGTTTTGGGTTGTGGTTGTGAGAAACTTGGTGAGGAGAGTGGTGTAGGTCTATTGTGTCTTAAGAGTGTGTGCATAAAAATGAAAAGTTTGCATGTGTGTGTGTGTGATCGAAAGTGAGGGAAAGGAGAGGGGAAATTATTTTTCTTCTATCACTTGTCCTATTAGAACTACTACCTCTTCTTCCCTATATAATGATAATAATACTTACGATAAAAACAAAAGGATTACTTCTAACAATAAGGCTAATGTTTGTAATAAAATTGTACATGAATTATATCATTCCACGCAAAATTCCTTAAATGCTGAGAGAGATTCTTACAACATATAATTTATAGAGACAGACCTTTGGGTTTGGTTGGGTTTAGGATGAATGTTCTTCCCTTTCATTTTTGGTTTTTGTTTTTCAATTTTAATTTTATTGAATAAAAATTCGATTTTTATTTTATTTTATTTTGGCTATCAACTTTACTCATGTGTCACTGTCGCATTAGTGTTTTTAATACACATCCGCGTGTTTTGAGAAGAAAAAAATATAACAGAAATGATAACTTTGTAAACTTTTAAAAAAATAATTGACGTAAATGAAAAAAATAAAATTACACGTAAATAAAAAATTACAAAATATAGTGTGTAATTTTGTCTAATAGACATAATTTATCATGGCTAAGAAGTAGTGAAGTATATGTTATATTAAGCTAGTCATATTCACAAATTTGTATTTAGTTTTTGAACAGTTAAAAAACCATTATGGAGAAAAGGGATTAGACACAAATATTATATTAATATTGAACTAGTATAGATTGTCTTTTTATTTTGCTGTCATTGTATCTCTTTATGATTTTTGGAGATTTAAAATTCTGAAAAATATTATTATTATTGTACGAGCATCGAGTATTAATAAATTTTTATCAAGTGATTAACGATCAATAAAGAACGCATTGCATTGAATAATCGAGTAATACTCTAAGAATTTTCAATAGGGAATCAAATTTTTGTTTAAAATATAGTTTTAGTCTTTTATCTTATTTTTTAATTTTTATATTTATTTTGTTTTGTGATCATTTATTTATTTTTATCATTTATCTTTTATGTAATATTCGCTTTAGTTCTCAATAAAATAACAAACATGTATAATTTTGCAAAAGATAAATGACAAACAATTATTTGGTAAAAAATAAACAACTAAAACAAAAAATAAATAATCAAAATGAATTAAAAATAAAAAAGTAATAGACCAAAAAGAATAAATGACTAAAATTATATTTTAACCAAAAGATTTTCATAATTTGGTTTATATTGTTGTTTTTCTACCAGTTCTTTATCCCAATTATACTTATTTCTAAAAGTGTTCTACAAATTAACTTTTATTTTTCGATTATGATTTTTGGATATCAATTATTTTATTACTATTATAATAGAGTGTATTTTCCGTAATGTGTATTGAACACAAAACTATGTGATGTTTAGGAATGTATCATGTCTTGTGAACTAATATGACTTAATATATGTGTAATAACTTGACCCTTACCATTATCGGTATTGTTAATCACGACAATCTTGCCCCCATTTCTTCTCCGTAAGAAATAGCAAATTTTTGCAGTCCATTGAAATCGAATCCAATATCTGTGGGATAAGTATCATTGTCTATTCATTCTCACTATGATTAACAGTGCCGATAACGATAAAGATCGTACTGTTACAACATGACTCCTTAACTACCACATATGGCTAGCCATGTAAATAAAGTAGAATTTTCATGTCAGTCATATTGCGTTCACCATTCTATGTCAACTAATGTGACTCAAAAAAAAAAAAAAGTGCATGATTGACGCATGGAAGTCATGCAAGTGTCACACCATCTGGATATTTATCATAACTTAGTGCTAGTTTGTCAAATGGATTGGTATGATTCTTTTGAGGAGTACCATGTGAGTGATGAGTTAGCAAATACGAGATATGGACAAATATAACTAATTGAGTTAGTAAAATACTTCTATTCTTTCACGCGCATATTACTTCTATTCTTTCACGCGCCTTTTAGCAAAATGTTTAAAGAAAAATAATAATTACTAATAGATTTGTAATATATAAATTTGTATGAACGATAAAAGGAATAAGAGGATTCTAGATTCAGTGTATGAAGTCGTACTTATCTAATATTTTATCTTTCTCTCTCTTCCGGTCTCTCCTTCAATCAAACACACACAATCTATCACCATTTCTCATATAGGTAAATATTTACCATTTTGTGCGAATTTTTTTTCTTAATTCAATATTCGACATATATCAGATTTATGTGTGAATATATAACACTATAGACGATTCTAATTAAATATTTTATTTCTGATTGATTCAAAGTATATTGTCACTATCCTTCATCTAATTGTCCAATTTTAATTTTATCATTTGCTTATTATGATTATGTTCATAGGCAAAAACATACGATTGAGGTTGTTGGTTAAGAATGGATAACAAAAAGTCCAATGATTCTGTGCCTGGTTCTGCCTCAAATGTGAAATCAAAGCCGCCGTCATCCTTATCTCTATACCTAGCCACCAAATTTGGACGGAAACAAAGGCAGTCCATGAATGGGTCAGCAACCAAAAAAATTGATTCGTCAGTATCTACTGACGATATTATCTCCAACACTGATTCTAAGAAATCATTGTCTGATGTCAAGCTGAGAAAACTCGCCTTAATCGACCCCAAGTGTGCTAGAAGGTATTATTCATAAATTTTATATTATATATTTTTCTTTTTATAAACGTCTTT
>NC_021165.2:29523203-29629026 GCF_000331145.2 Cicer arietinum | reverse complement strand
CAACTCTTATTATTAATAATTAATTAATTAATTATAATAATTATAATAATTAAATTATTATTTTTATTTGGTAAAAAATTATTTCTATATAAAATATAATATCTAAATTATTATTTTTATTTTAAAATAATAAACAATTCAGTTTTTTTATATAAAAAAAATCGGTGTTCTAATAAAATCAGTTTTAAAAACATTGTTTTTGTACCCAAAAAAAGTGACTTTTTAAAAACAGTTTTTAAAAATAATAAAATCAGTTCTTAATTAATAATGAGTAAAATTAATTTAAGAATTAATTATTTTAGAATATTATAAAAACAGTTTTTAAAATAATATAACAAAACTTATTTTTTTTAAATCATCAATTAATATATATGTTTCTATAAAAAGAAAAAAAAATTTAAGGATATATTTCATTAAATAAAATATATAATTTTAGAATAATAGTTTCTTAAGTGAATATATTTTAAAAAAATATATGTAATTTATTGGATTGCATTTAAAAAACAAATGTCTTTCATTAGATTTTAAAATAAGGTTCAATGGATTAGATGGAATCAATTAATAATTTTACTGTATGGTGGATGGATTTATAATTGGATGGATTGGTTGAATGATAGACAAATAGATTATATTGCCACCTCTATTAGATATATAGATGATGAATCTAATAACATACGTTAAAAAATGGTATAACTGCAGTTTTAGTCCTTTTATTATTATTATTATTATTATTATTAATTAATAGAAATGGTCCTCATATTTTAAAAATCGACAGTTTTGGTCCCTCCTTCAAATTTTTGAACCAAAAAATACAGCATTGACATATTTTTAATAACATGACATACAATTTTAAGATATAGAACAATCTAGATGCATTAATTAAATTAAAAATATAAAATATTTCCAAAGTTGAAAACTAAGTTTTTATTGTGTTTTATTCCAATTTCATATGTGTTAATCTTTTTACATTATCGTATCATATGTCATGTTATTTAAAACATCTCATGTCGTTGTTTTTTAGTTAAAAAATCAGAAGAAAAAAAAAAGTGACCAAAACTGTATACTTTTAAAATAGGGGAACCAATTTCGTAAATCAGTAAAAATAAAGGGACTAAAATTACAATTAAACTTTAAAAAATTTACATTTGGCTTAATGATTAAGGTCCCTTTATATTTAATTAAAATATACATTTTGCTGAATTCTAGCAAAGATTTTAAATTCAGTTATTGAGAGGTAGCATTAGAAATTGAAGTTGAAGTTAGAAAATAAGGATATTAGGTTTTTGAACCCCTTCAATATCATTTCTCTTCATTTGAAAAAATACTTTATAACCTCTTCAATGTCATAAGAAATTTATTTTTATAAAATTATCTGCAAATGAGTTTATAAAATACACTAAAATTAAAATAAAATATGATTACTGAAAAATCTTTTTTTTACAAGATTTTAACCCATAAAATAATTGTAAATTACCATAAAATCTACATAACTAACTTTCAATCAATAAAATGTCTGACTCTTAACATCAATTATTTAAGGTAATTTTTTTTTTTTTGCTAACCCACATGATCTAGACTATGTGCTTACATAAAGTATTCATTCTATGCATTATTTGAATATAGATTGTGTATTATGATAACACTTTTCATCATTCTATTATTAAACAATTTGGCTAATACTGTTTTCCTTTTGTGTATAATAGGATCTTGACAAAAAGAAAATTCTTCGCAAGATTGAGAGAAAGAAAGATTAATAATTACATTTACAAGCTTAAGAAAAGGGTACAAGCATTGCAAACAATAGAAGCATACATATCTGCAAAAACGTCTATGTTACAAGTATGTCCTAAATCACCTCCTCTCATATAATTTATTGTTACATTATAAACTTTTCTCAACTTGTGAGTCTTATTTGTATTTGTATGTATGTGTGATTTTCGGTGAATGATTTAATCTAGTGGTAAAATGGCATGTTTTAGTTCGTATGTTGCATATTTCTTATTATGTATTGGAATTCTATTTATTTACCATAAATTTTTAATATATAAAAAAATATATGTATTGTTAATTACTATTTCAACTTGTGGTTTATAAAAAAATGACTATTAATTTACTCGCTAAATTTTCCTCTCTCTTAAAAGTATATACAAAAAAAAAAATTAACTAATTCTTAAAATATATAAAATTTGTCATTTTAATTCATAAAATATATAAAAACCGTCATTTCGATTCCTAAAATTTTAATAGCATGTACTACGATGGTATATTTCATATACTTAAAAATATTACATATTAAGTTATTCAACAAATAAATATTACATCTTTTAAAATTTCAACGGTTTAGTCTATTGATAAAAAGATAGATATTAAATCTATAGATTGTAGGTTTGATTCCAACAATGAGTGTCGTTGAAGAGATGCAAATGTAAATTCATTTGTATTTGTCAATGTTAAGTAAAATATAAATCCTATCTCTTTAAAATAAAGGCACAATCCCCTCCTCCTAAATTTCCATTATAAAAAAAAAAAATGCATACACCTCTCGTCAAATCAACTTACCTGGTTTTTACAAAAACAACACCAACAGAAAAACAACTTCCTTAGTAGAAAATTATTAAGTTTTATGATAGTAGAAAATCATTTAAGTTTTGTGAACATTTACTTCTGTTGAAGTATTAATGAATGGCCCAACAATTGTTCAAAGCCAGGGTCCTTAAAAATGGGTATATGCTTATAGAGGAACAATTAATTGCATTATCAAATTATTTTTTAAGTTAACGATAGTAAATTTCATTACTATGTTTTTTTTATAAGCTAAAAATAAATATATTAAAAAAAATCTAGTTACAAGAAGTATTTAAAACAAGAATAAAAGAAAATTTATAAAAAATTTATACATTGTGATCAAAACAAATTAGAAACACAAATTAAACTACTCAAACAAGAAGCAAAACAATTAATCACAAGCTATGCCGAGGGTTGATAGTATCATTGATTATAACCATAACCAAATCATTTTACATGTAATTTGATTCACTCATACTAAAAGTTTAATATACTCAATAATAAGATTTGCATTCAAAATTTGTGAACGAGAAATTGTCTCATTTCTTGATTTCAAAATTATCAACGTCACTACAAACTAAACTAAATTAATTCTTTGACGCACAACACGGTTGCATGAAAAAATGTTATCAAATTGGTTACTGTGATTGATTGCATCTATATGAAACACATTCGATAATCCAAACCAATTCAAAACACCATACCACACGAATCCAAAAAGAGAGCACACAAAGAACAAACGACAAACTATTTCCACTTCCCCGCAACCTGCTACACATTGTGGATCTTCAAAAGAAATGAGTACTCGATAGAATAAATTATCTTTTGTAGACAACCTATTTAGAAACAATTTTCACTGAAATGATCTTCAAAATGATATCACACTAGGTTTTGAAATAGAGGTGCAGGGACCTCGGCAACAAACTCATCCCGTAGTACAAAATACACATTTTTTACGAATACAATCCTCCTTATGTATTATTTCACTACTAAATTATTTTTTTTTGTGTATCTATCCAACTGATCATGAATTGATAGATTTTCTATAAAAAGAACTTGGAAAAGTAGCTAGTATCTTTATTGACTACCATTGCCATCATAAATCACATCACATAAAAATATTTGCATTGCTATTGTATTCAATTGAATGATTTATTATTAGGGATCGATGATTAAGAATGTGATGTAGTACTCTGTCTTCGTACCTTAAATTTGAAACAATATTTGTTCTCATATATTCAAGTATGTGACAATTTCAATACCATATCTACATTGGGTATATAAGTCCTTGTATTTGCTATCCACGATTTAACTAAATAAATAAATAAAATAAAAATATCATGGTTATAATTGTGCTTCAATTAAAAATTTGTTTAAATATTTTTAAATTTGAATTATAAAATAATAACAAAATATTCTACTAACCCAAAACATAAAAAAGATCCCTGATTTAGTACATATTACAATAAAGATCCAAAACATTAAATTATATATGAACATTTTTTTGACCGAAAAATTTATGAACATGCAACTCTTAAATTGGTATTCTCAAATATATGAAAAAAGTTATGCATTATATTATTTTGTTGTATTTTTAAAGTTACAATTAGTAACAAAAAACTCTTAGATAATTTTACCTCATCATCAAAAGTAATCTTTAAAAACCAACAAATGCTTAACTTTTAAAAGCAAAATAAGACCGAGTAATGCCCGTAGAAGCTATAACATAAAAAAAAAAAAAATAATTAATTAATTAGTTAATGGTTAGACTTTGTATAAATTTAATGACATAATAGATTTTTGGAACAATTATTGCCTTATTTTTCATTTCATAAAGTGCCTTTAAAGTATTCTCATGAGCCTATAGCAAATGAAAACTTAACAACTAATATATTTATTTTCTTGTCATCATCAATTAATTTGATAGCATCAACACTTTAATTTAGAGATCATTAGAGAAAGAGTGATACTTTAACAAATAAATTGATTGATTTCTCAAAAGAAAATGGCAAGTACTATAACAATTGTATTTTACTCTTAATGGTAGAGCAATGTTGAAAGAATCGCTGCTGAGAACAATTTAATAAAGTTGGATGTGGAAATCAGGATGCAGTACATGTACTCGCAAATGGGTAAGCTCATGTCAAAAATGTTTGAGACTAGTATTCTTATCTTTTTTAATTTTGCAATTTACAAAATCATTTACAAATAAATATGTTTATATTAGTTATGAGTTGTGACTTTTGTTTATATATAGTTTAATTTAGCTTGATTTATAACTAGCAAAAGGCTAGATTAAGTACTTTAGTTTGTTGGAGGGATGTGGAGTGAAATATTCATAGCATGCATAATGGTATTAAATATGTACTTAAATTATTAAAAAAAATCATTTGATTTGAGAACAGGAAAATTAAAATAAATATTTTTTATATGTTCATATGTTAATATATACTTGAAAATTAAATTTTATTTAAGTAAATAAAATAATGTGTAGCCTTTTGCTTGCACCTAGATGCATGTGATGAAACATTGGTTTATAAAATAATAGGTACCACCCTTCAAGTCCATGCATTTGAATTTTAATATATACTATGCACATTAGTGCACTATTAGCTGCAACATTTTGTTGGTTAATTTGTGTTTCTTAAGTTCATTTGTAACATGCCTTTTACATGGAAAATGATTTCTAACATTTTTAATAATGGTTATATATATTGTATGAATCCATTAGATACAAAATTGTATGTGTATCAAGCATTCTTTGTAATTAGTTAGCCTTTTTATAAAATTTAATCATTTTTTTCCTGATTTTTAGCAATGATCGCTGCTTTAGAAGAGGAAATGCAACAATTGATAGGGGACATTTTGCAACTAGACTATGACAACAATCGAGTCATTGAGGAGGATGACGACGATGATGATAATGATGATGAGGAGGAGGAGGAGAAAGAAGAGAAAGAGAAAGAGGATGAGGATGAGGATGAGGATAAGGAGGAAGATGATGATGATGATGATGAATAGGAAGAATAAGAGAAAAAGTGGTATCAACAAAAGGGAAACATTGAAATAAAAAAAAAATAAAAAAAAAGACTTATAAATAATACTTCACCTTGAATTTTTATCTGTCAGGTTTCCAAAATTTATTTTGGTCTTTCTTATGTTTTATCTTTTACTCGTGAACATTAAATACTCTTTGTTAGAGATTATGCATTTTATTTTATTTTTTTAAGTTTTATTTCGACCAACAAATGCTAATATTGTTAAGTTGAACGTCTTATTTTTGTTCAAATACAGAACCTTACATTGATGGGACTTAATTATGGTGGATTGGAAAAAATGCATTTTATCTAGATAAAGTAAGATGTTTTTGTACATTTGTTACTATCCTTATTAAGTTTTCCTTCAATTTCTTTTATTTTATAAAAAAAAATGCATTTCACCACCAACTTATTGATCAATCAATGAAACAACTGCAATGGTTATATCTTAAATATTTAGGTGTTCCTTTTGATGTTGAAAATTAACTTTACATACAAATTCGGTGGTGACAACTTGTGCTTTTTTTTATAATTAATAAATATTTTGGTAACAATAATTTTTGGTATATCTTGATAGTGTCAACAAATTCATTGGTGACAACTTCCATAATTTTGAATTTTATTGAGTTTACCTTTCTTTTTATATTTAAAAAAAAATAGCTTTTATATTTAAATTCCTCTCTTTTGAGATATTTGGTGTCTCTAACCGTGACACTCCAAATTTTCTCTTAATATATATTATAACATTTCAATTAATTTTATTTTTATGTGTTTGTTATGGTGTGATAATTTTTTTTATTTAGTGATTAATATAAATTATAAATATTTTATTTATTTTTTAAAATAAAAATAATATTTTAGTGTGAGTATTTTTGAGAATAAGATTTTGGTGGAAATAAATTAAATATATAATTTGTAGTTGTTTTTTGAACATACAGTGATACAAAAATGATATTTTGGCCTCTTACTATACTTATGCATTCTCTAATATGCTATTTACACCCTTATGCTTTGTTTTTTTCAAAAGAAAACAACTCTCTTCTTCCTTCCAACAAAGAGTCAATACCCTGCCATGTACATGCCTCTTTCATTCTCAACCCAAATATTGACAAATTGAAATACTATATTTCTCTTCGTCATAAATCCAACTCTCAACTTTAGATCAAGATTCCAGCCACCACAATCAACACCAACAAAAATTGAAACCATATATATTTATATATCGATGTTACCCTTTATACGATGAATTAGTGGTAGTTCATGTTCGTGCTAAAGATGGTGGTCTTAATGAAGTGAGTAGTCTAGGACAACATATGAGGAATTGGATATTAGGGGTATTTGACGTGAATATTATTTTGTCATCATAATGGTAGGGTCTGACAAGTCTAGTGATGTTGGGGAAGTACAACTAAATAAATCTAATTATGGAGGTATGTTATCGAGCCTTACTACAAGATTGTTAGATCTTGGAGGTATTATGGTGGGAAATTCATATGTGACTTAGGGTAGTCCACCAAATGTCGGGAGCCACCATGCAACTTTACGTGCACCTCGGTCATCGCATATATGTGTATCGGATTGAGCTGATGGAATCTAAAAAGACATGGTCAATTTGAATTGTTTGTCCACATGTTTGGTGGCATAGTATCAAGTCTTGTAACCATGTACTTCAAAGTTAGAATGGTATCAAAGAAAATGAAGAAGTTTAGAATATAAGAGAAGACATAACATTATATTAATTTATGATTGTCTCATTTTGATGATTTGAACTATTGTGATATTCTCTCTTGATGATTCTAATTATTGTGTTGTAATTGATATAATATTTACTTGAGTTTCCACGTTTTCTTTTCACTTCTTTTATACTATTATATGTTTTTGATGCTCATCGCATTTGTTGTTTGTGTGCGAGCATTTGCGAAAACATAATTATTGCATGTTGTAAGCTGGTGATCTATGCTCTAATAGGTTATATCGTGTGGGAGTCTTTTATTGTATTTTACAAAGTCTTAAGTTGATATTCTATTTTGTAATTTATTTTTATTATTTTTAAGATGAAAATCAATCATCCCTAAGTTTTTTTAATGATCTAATGTACATGAATGATAAATCTTGGTTCCTTTGATTCTAATATATTTTTAAGTGATGATTTTTATGCAAGTGTTTTTGTGTAAGTGTAAATATGGTGTTATAAGTCTTTATTTGGAAATAAATTTTGATACTTTATTTGAAATTGTTGTTAATTTTGCTTAAAGATTAGTGTGCTTTGTTTTTATTATTATTATTATTATTATTATTATTATTATTGGGGATTAGAGTATCACACTAACACTTTACCAAGTTATGTCCATCCCTTCACCAAGTCATGTCCAGCTCGTATATATATATATATATAAGTTTTGCAAATTCCAAAAACTCCTAGGTGTTCCTTTAGAAGTCAACTTTTAGAGGTATCCTTTCCGAACACTTACCACATGAACAATCTTAGCAAATTTTAGAAATAATAATACTCCATTTTTATTGATCTGATTAGTAATATTTTTGCATCCAAATCCGACTAAACTGAACTTAGGAGAAAAAAAATATGTCTAGCATTTGAAAATAATTTAATAATAGAAATTATTTTTTAATAATAAAAATGTGCAATATTCATATTGCTTTTACTTATCTGAAATTTTCAGCTTGTAGGATTTATTGTTTTATTTCTTATTTTCACGAAAGAAATGTAAAATTATTGTTGATTGTCCAATAATTCATGCTTCGTAGTTGTTAGAATTTATATATTGATATTGCCTACAATTATAGTATTCTTAGAAATGAGGTGTTGTTAAATAACATATCTAATCAAGGGATATACTCATTTCATCGGCTTATTCTTTACTATTTATTGCTTCTCAAGTTGGGGAATTAGATTGTGAGAAGAGGATGTTCATACCTTGGTTTAAGGTTTGGAAAAGTTGGGTTCCGTCTAAGGTATATTCAATTGCTTCTAATAGTTACTTCTAGATAAGGCTTTCACCTATCAAAATCATTTTCCGCTTATGGTAATTTTGGAGTCTAGGGCAACATCTTGTGTGTTATGTGTTATGTGGTGTGCTATTGGATTCATCTAACCATTTGTTTGTCACTTGCAAGTTTTCTATGTGGGTGTGGTATAGAATTTTTAGGTGGTTAAGATTGGTTCTGAAATTGTAAATATTAATTAAAATAGTTTATATTTAAGTTTTTATCATCAAAGATTATGTATAAGAGATATATTCATTTACAGTGTTATCTCAAAATATACAACACAAGTTTACAAAGAGACTATTTTCATGGATATTTTACAATTTGAATGATATATTTGTCAATTTATAAAATTCAATGAACAATTTGACTTATGTATATTATTTCAATGATTAATTTGTCCATTCTATATAGATTTGTCAAACTTATACTTTTTATTTTTCAATAAAAATTAATAGTATTAATAAACACTATATTGGAAAAACAAAATAAATGCATCTAATAATGAAAATAAAGCTTATATTAGGGAATTGTTATTTTCTTAAAATATACTTATAATAAGGACGAAAAGAGAAATTGAATGTAACTTTATAATCTCATCATTTTGAAAGAAGAATAAAAAAAAGAAAGCGTGAAATTAATTGGTTATCAAGTAAAGTAATTTGAACTTGTTTTTTCAGATTTTCTTTAAAATGATTTTTATAGTATTTAATCTTTTTGTTATAATATTTTTAAAAATAATTTAAAAATAAATTTTTATATAAAAAAACTAATTTAAATAGTTTATCTTAAAAAATATCATTTGAAGTATTTCATTTATTTGTTATAAATCTTTTCGATGATGAAATTTTAAAATATAAATAAAATAAAAAGTTATTTTGAGAAGCTCTTCATAAAAAATATTTTTGAAAGATATCTTTTTTTTAAAATAAAAAAAAATATATAGTTTTTATAATATTAAAATCTCTAATAATGAATATCTAATTTATAAAATATTAAAGTTACTTTTTTTAGTCTGTAACAAATGAGCTTAAAACACTTCTACTATTTTCCAGTAAACTTTCATAAAAATCATTTTTAAAAATATAAAGTTAAAATTATTTTTAAATTTTTTTAAATAAACGGGTTCAACGTCATAGTCTCTCAAAACAAAAATAAAATTGAAGTACTTTTTTAAGTACGGGTGACTTTTATTAGAACTCAAATAATATTTACTCAATCTATAAATCAAATTAATTGAAATAAAAAAATAAATAAAGTTTTAAAATATAAGAATATAAGTTTTTGATTATATTGAACTTATTCTCTCCAAATCCTTCAAAATAAATAGTAAGCAAAATAAACTCTAAGAGTTATTTTGGCTCTCTCTCCATTCCCCTTTTGAAAATTGAAGCCAAAAACAAAACTTTATAAATATTTTCTTTCATCTACCTCTAACGAAACACTCCCTAAGACAATATTCTATGAGAACATATTAATTAGTTTGTTGAATATTATTATGTATATTTATTTGAATTGGTCTTAAATGAAATTTATAATAAGAAATTTAAACTAAAATGTAGTTTGATGAATATAGTTCATACAAATAAATATTCATAATATATGTTTCAGATTATTATTTTTTTTAAAAAAAATTAATGAGATTGATGCACCGGTCTAGGAAAAAGGATAAAAAAAAAAATCTCCCTTAATTACATGTTCTTGGCAAAATGTATTTAATTATATTCAATAGAAATTCAATATAAAGTAAGATATAATATATAAATTAAATAAAATTCCAAATTAAGTTATATTTATTATAATGAATTTGAAATTGATTATCTTGGAATAAAGATAAAAAAATTATTTAAATAAAAAATTATTGATTGGAATTAAATTTTATATTTAATTAATATTTTTAGGACAAGATATAAGTAAAATTAAATTTTAGTAAAGATATAGTAAAGAAAAAAAGTTAATATTTTAATTAATATTTTTAGGACAAGATATAGTAAAGAAAAAAAGTTATATAAAGATTAAGTATACTCATCTTTAATATATTGTTAGCGGAATATATTATGTAAATCAAAGGTGAAAACTATATTTTAATTTTTGTTAACAGAGATCAAACTTTATATATATATATATATATATATATATATATATATTTATATTGATGTTGCGCCTAATTGATTTATATTTCAATAAATATTATTATAATTATAACTATTATTATATCAATTATATAATTACATATTATTATGTAACATGTACATTAATTTATGTACTAAATTCAAAATAAAATTCATGCATTAAATATTAACAAATTTAAATATTATATATTTTATAAATAATAATTTTAGGCCAAATATAAAAGTTCATTAAGAAAAAGGAAAAAAGAAAAACAGAAAACTGAGTGGTAAATTTATAATGGCTAGTTACGTAGGTTTAAAAATCGAGATAATGATAAAATAAAATAAAAAAATTATATTTATATAAGAGAATAAAATACTAAAAATAAATAACTAATTGTCTAAAAGAAATAATACAATAAAATATTCATATAAATTTTTACAACTAAAAATTCTATAATAATCAAAATATTCAAAACTGCACATTTAATAAATTATTTTGAAATAAAATACATGCATTATGTCTACTCATTTTTTATTTACTAACTTAATCTACTGAAATCACACTTCTCGAAGAAGGCATGACTTATCAGCTCTCGACATCCTCAATAGTCTCAATCTCTGAAAACAACACTTTTAAAATAAGTATTGTTCTCCAGCGCGGTAATCGAAAAAATCGAACATGATACCCACGTTCTTCCAAAAATATTCTTTACAAAATAAATAACTTTTCTATAATAACAAAATATTTTTAATGCGTCGGATTGTTATATGAGCATGTACTACTTTTACAAAGTGAGTATGAAGCACTATCTCATCTAATGTGGGCTACAAGATTCATCATCAAATGTGGGATAATAAAATCCATCTATATGAAACACATAGCTCATTTAAATAAATAATTGTGGGATACAACCGTACAAGACTCATCCATATGGAGCATAAGCTCATGTCAAACATATACAATAAAAATGATTAGTTTTTAACAATTATCTTGATAAAATCATATTTCAACAATCATTCAAGAACATATAATAAAATAGCCTTTCAAAAAATACATATTCAAACGATTATAAAAACGACAATTTAACAAAGAAATTAGTAAATAAATCAATTTCATAATCTTCTTTCAACAAACAAAATAGTAGATAAATGAATTTCATAATCTAAGATTGTATGTTATAAAATTCTGATTTTAATAGTTAGTCTTTCAATAAAATATATTTTTATAAAAATTATTATTCAAAATATTTAACTATTTTCCCATCTCAAATTTTCAAAGTAAATATACCATATAATATAATGATTAGAGGTTATGACTTCTCACCTCTTGAAATTCTTTAATAAATAAAAAACTCTCTACATGTTACTCAGTATTAATCACTATCACAACTGATAAATACTTTAACTACTCTCTATTTATATCTAGTATTAATATGCTTCTACCTTTTGAATTTTTAATTCAGCATTATTTTTTTTATATCAATTTTTATTTATATTTAAGATAATTGGACTATGAATTCTATAATTGTCCATAGTCCGTTGGCGGTTCCAAATAAAATGGGCACTTTGTTTCTTATCAGAATGTGTCGTTTCAAATTGGAGTATCAATTGTTCCTAGTAATGTCATCCATCATGAACCTAATCATTTAGAACATTTGTTTTATAAACAATAATGTGATTATATATGTATATCTTACACAATCAACTTCAGGATCATAGTGCTATTTACTATCCCATCATAATTTATTAGGGAAGTATAAATGACAATTTATGTCAAGTTTAGTGTGTCCCTGTTTTAATATTTGATCGGGTTAAATTTTAGACTCTAATTCGTCCTTTAACCTAGTCAAATCCGATGAGTTGTTGAATCATTAAGGATGGACCGAAATAAAGACAATATCAGATTGATACCTAGACGAGACGCCAAATAGTAATACTTAAATTTTCTTTTAGAAAAATAAATTAAACATAAAGAACTTATAATAAGTCGCGTATGGTTACCACTAGTGAATTCATTCAAGAGTAGAAACTCATAATATTGTTTTATAAACTATAAATTACTAAGTTAGTGATCCGATTGGTTATTTTTTTAGAGAGACGAAATCAATAATCATATAAAATAATAACAAAAAATGATCATTTGTCACTAAAGTAATTTAGAATGGGATAGGTAACTCGATGTGTAACTCGAACTCGATTCTTTTTCTACCTTATTCTTGTCTTGTCCTTATATTTATATCTTTAGTTTTTGTGGGACAAGGTCAGACCCATCCCCTTGTTTACGGACCAAGACGAATTCGTGGAACAAATCAAGTTTTATACACCCTTAATTTATATAGATATTTTATTTTTTAAATTATTATTTATATTAAATTATTAACACTAACACTCTTAAAAATTACAATAATTTGTCTTTATAACAAAATTATAAACACACCAACAACAAATATAATAATAATAATAATATTAATATTAATAATAATATTATTAATATTAATATTAATATTAATATTAATCTATATATTATAGTATTTTAAATTTTGAAATTCTCGTTATTCAAATTCTTCAATTTTAAGATGTTACAAACCAAACACATAAAAAGAAAACAAAAACAAGAAAATCCCAAATTAATCAGGTTTGTTACTCCTTGAGTGGTTGTTGTATCAGAAATGTTATTTAAACACAATTTTAAACACAAATACAAACATATATTGTATATGTATACATACTTAAGAACATATAGATACTTAAGGGACATTTTAGTCATTTTAATTAAAAAAAATCTCATTCCTCATAAACCCTTTCATTTTGTTCTCCATCTTCTCTCTTCTTTCTCCATATTCTTCTCCACCGAGAGCCTGAAAGCTTCTCCATGTTATTCTCTTCTTCTCCATCTTCTTCTCATCGTTTCTCCATCTTCCTCGTTGTCGCGAGCGAGATGTTGCATCGGATTTTTGTTGTTCGCTCGCTTGCTGCATTCGTTGGTTAGCTCGCTGCATTCGTTGGTTCGCTCGCTGCATTCGTTGGTTCGCTTGTTGTCGTTGCTCTCATTGTCGCTTGTTGGGTATTTTCATTGTAAGTTTACTTCTCTATATCATTAGGGTTTTTAGTTATTGATTTAAGATTTCTATTTTTGCTTCTTCGTTTAGGATTTTTTATTTTTAGGGTTTCTATTTTTTATTTCTTCGTTTCCATTTTTAGTTATTGATTTAAGGTTTCTATTTTTACTTCTTCATTTAGGATTTCTATTTTTGACCTCTTCGTTTCTATTTTTAGTTATTGATTTAGAGTTTCTATTTTTGCTTCTTCGTTTAGGATTTTTTATTTTTAGGGTTACAAATTTTGCTTATTCAATGCATAAATCTGATCATGAATTTGATGGTATGAATATTGAATTTTTTTGTCAATCAAATATTTATGATATGCAATTAGACTTGTTAATAATATACTATTTGTCAACAGGTGAGGTGGGAGTTAGTACCCCTTTTGAGAATGTTGGGGATGAAGTTGCATGTGAGCCTAACGTGAACAGTTCAGCAAAAGCAACGTCAAACATAATTACGAGAATGAAAGATAAACCAAGGAAGCGAGTTAAAAGTGTAGTCGATCAAAGTCCGTGTGTGAATCCGGATGAAAATAAGAGAAGAAAAAATAAGTGTGTTATGAGCATATTTTGAGTTTGTGGGAGGTTCTCTATAGTGATGTAGTTGGTGGCATTTGAACTACACTTTTTGCTTGTATTTTTCCTTCTTTATGTTTTTATAAACAAATATGAATGAACTTTATTTCTTTCTTTCTTTTATGAACAAAAATGTATGAAATTTTGAGTTTCTTTCTTTCTGCTTTTATGAACTTTCTGTTCAAATTCATTAACCATATTGTTTTAAGTCATTAACGAGATTTATATCTTGTTTGATTAGAATGCCAAGTTTTCAGTTCGAATTCATTAACCAAGTTGTTCACAACATTAACCATATTTCTTAAAGCCATTAACCAGATTAATATTTTGTATGATAAGAATGACCATTATGTTTAAATCCATTAATCAAGTTGTGCAAGGAATTGACTATATTGGTTTAAGTCATTAACGAGGTTTATATCTTGTTTGATTAGAATGCCAAGTTTTCAGTTCGAATTCATTAACCAAGTTGTTCACAATATTAACCATGTTTCTTAGGGCCATTAACCAGATTTATATTTTGTATGATAAGAATGACCATTCTGTTTAAATTCATTAACCAAGTTGTGCAAGGAATTAACCATATTGTTTTAAGTCATTAACTAGATTTATGTCTTGTTTGATTAGAATGCTCAAGTTTTCAGTTCGAATTCATTAACCAAGTTGTTCAAAACATTAATCATGTTTCTTAAAGCCATTAATCAGATGTATATTTTGTCTGATAATAATGATCAATATTCAATAACCAATATTGTTTATATTATTAACCAGAAGCAGAAAAATCATGTATGAACCCAAAAAAAGTGTATGAATCCAAAAAAACAAAAATTCATATCTAAGCAAAACAATGTATTAAGCTACCTTGCAAGTGGGGAGATAAAGTTGTTCAAGTTACTTTATCAAAAATTTGATTAAAATAAGTAAATAAAAGGAAAAATGATGAATTATAGAATATGAATGTGTTTATTTTTGTAGAGGAAGACAAAAAAAAAATACTGAAAAAAGAGAGACAAAAAAGGGAAAGTAAAAAAAGAGGGAAAGTAACAAAATAGGAGAAATTTAATGAAGAGAGAGATTGTGTAGGGGCCACAAGTATTTGTGTTTGTGTTTGTGTTTAATATTGTGTTCAAATATCATTGCTCTTGTTATATAGTTGCGTATCCATCAGCATTTTGTTTCCTTGTCCTAGTCATCACTTTTATAAGAGGCTTGAATGAACTTTTTGTTTCTTAGTCGTAATTCATTTGATAACTTTGATTATTCCTTTTACACTACATTATTTCAAGAATCTACAATACATATTTATGAATAACGATATTCACTTGATAATCATGTGTAATTATCTGAATGAGATTAGCTTGTTTTAAAGACTTCTTGAATTACATCTTTAGGCCTTGCTTCTTCATGTTTTTCTTATTTATTTAGAAATCACAAGAATAAATTCTAACTCATTTACTTTTTTTTAGTAGTAGTCTCTTATGTATTTCTAGGCATCATTTTAATATTTAATCCAACCACTTCGTTTTGACAAGCTCTCTAATTATTGGTCCCGGCTTACATGTTGGAGGGGCTAAAAAAATTTATATTTTAAAAGGCCCCAAAAAACAAAGCCCTCCACACTAAAAGCCCCCTAAAATTTTGTGGGCTTAGTGGGGCCTATTGGCCCACTTTTAAAAAAAAAGAATCAACTTTTTTTTTTCAAAAATTTTTTGATTTTTTTTCTATAAAAAATGATTTACAATTTTTTGAATTTTTTTTTATTCACTAAAATTTTATTTTCCCAATATTTTTTTGAATAAAAAAAATTCAAAAATTTTTTCAAAAAAAAAATTTCAAAATTAACAAAATATTGGAGCCTATAAGCCCCCTCCCTTAAGGCCCATAAAATAATGGATCAGAACTTTAAAAAAATTATTTTGATAAGGGGTCTAATATTAGGGGCTTAATCAAAAAATTAAATAGATCTTTGAGTTGGGCATTTTTTTGACAACTCTACTGATAATTATCCTCCTAGCTATCCACGACTTCACATCAATAAACCCCCTAAGTTCTTGAATTACATGTGCGCAGCGTAGTTTATACCCTTAAAAAAATTATTTTAGTTTTTATACTGTATAGTATTATTTTTTTGACTAATTTATACTATTATCTCTATATGAAGACGGTTATTGATTAATTTTAATCTTCAACATTTTCATATTAAACTCTATTATTTTTATATAAATTATTTAATATTTTTCATTCAATTATAAACACAAGTAAAAATAAAAAAGACGAGAGTTTTGGTAACTTTTAAATACATAAACTAATATATTAGATAAAATACTAGATGATGGAAAGTTTTCTTAGAGGTGGCACATAGGCATAATCTAAGCTTAATACTAACTCAAACTTAATTTGCATTATTTGGGCTATAATATGTATGCAGAAAATATATTTTGTAGATAATTTAATTCATATAGGAAATAAAGCTATTGTGATATATTATATTTTTTTAATATATTAGAGTTACTTTATAAATAGTGAAATAGTCAAAATAATCAGTACGATAATTAAATAATTTTAGTGTTTAATAATTTTATCAAATAATAAGTATCAGAGAAATGATTATTAGATTTGATTTACCATCATTCAATTATATTCCCAAAAATATGAAAATGTGAGAGATTTTTATAACTTAAATTTTAGTATATTATTATTAATTGTTAATAACAGAGATAGAATAAGAGAGAATAATAAGACGCCAAAAGAAAAGAATGAGAGAGAATAATGATTTTTCTAGAGGTGCCATATAGGTGATTTTGTGTGTACTAAGATGTATTATATTCAATAAAAATTAAACATTAAGTTACATATATTATATAAATTTACTAATATTTGAAATTAAGTTATATTTAATATGATGAATTTAAAATTGATTATTTTGGCATAAAGATCACATTTATTTAAATTATAAAATTATTAATTGAAATTAAATTATAATTAATAGTTTTATGACAAAGATTTAATTAAACTTTGACATCTGTAATTTTAATTTTTTTTAGACCAAATAATTATATAAATAATAAGTATCCTTATATTTATTATGTTATTATCATAACATTTGAAACAAATTATCTTGAATTAAGTCAGTTCTTTTTAAAATTTAAATCAGTTAGGAAAATCAATGTTGAAAATTATATTTTTATTTTTTATATACGCAGTGATTTTGTGTGTAATTGATTTATTTTTCAATAAATATTATCATATTTCTAACAATTATTTTATAGATTATAATTATATATTATTATATAACATGTACATTAATTTATGTATTAAATTTGAAAAAATGTATGCATTAAATATCAATAAATTTAAATATTATATAATTTATAAGTATTTTCAATAAACCCCATAAGCACCTTATTTTCAATAAATTCACATGCTGCAACATTGTTGATACCTTTCAAAGCTTCCTTATCAACTATAGGATTTTGGTTAGTAACGACAACATTATCTTTAGTTATCGATCGAAGGTATATCGTATATTAACATCTTGACAAATAGGCTTTTTCTTCTCAACAGTAGCCAAATTATATTTACAATTAGCAAAAGAAGTCCAATCATATTCTTGCCTCTCTACCCAAATTTATCATGAATTTTTACAAACAAATCAATATCAATCAAAATTCTAGCAAAATGACCAAAGCAATGGTCTAAAAAGGCTTACTTGTTGCATAATCCAAGCTTACCGGTGTTCCAATACAGTTGACGATAGAAAAAAAGAGTTTTAGACTTTCAATATTCTTAAATCAAACCCGACAAATGAACCTAATATTGCGTTGTAGGATATATATATATATATATAAATGATTAAAAGGATTAAATTCTCTTAGTCTAAATGATAAATCAAAGTTTTGAGAGTTAGAATGAGAAGAAATTGTAATGAAACTCATAAAACAGATTCAATATTCTTGCAAACTCATTGGTCACATTTTCCTGATCTAGGAATGGGTTCCTTTCTAATTCAAATTCAATGAGCGAATCAAGATTTTTGCTGAGCGAGTTTTACCCAATATGGGAACTGTAGTTTAGGTGTTTTATTATTGATTGTTTTGGTTTGATTATAGTTATCCAATGTGTAGTACTACAATTAGGAACTTACATGACTGATTTTAATTTTAGATATATATATATATATATTGATGGATTTATTTAGTAAAGGAGAAATATATATTTTTACATAGAGTTCATAGAATTCCTCCTATAATGGGGAACTATCCTTCAGTAAAAGAGAATTAGTAAAGTAAGAACAAGTAGGTTGCCTCTTATAGTCAATGATGTCTGACTTACCTTATTTATTGATTAGTATATTTTTTGTGACTCACATTTGAAATATACGGATTTTAAATATTTTTCAATATATATATTTTAAGTGTATGATTCTTGTTATTAACTTAAAATACAAGTCTAAACTTATTGTGTTACGATCAAGTTCATCAAGGATTATTGACAAAAAATATTTTCCATACTTAACACATTAAATATGCACTACAAAAAAATTGACCTATCGTGACACACAAAATGTTTCACTAAAAGTTAAAAACTGTAGGTAAAAGTCAATAATACTTTGAGTGACACTCAAATCTAGTGTCAACTTTAAGGGGCAGACTGCTACACTTTGAAGCCTGTCACTACATGTTATGAGGATTGTCACTACATATTTTTTATTTCTACCTACAATAATGACTGTCACTAAAAACTAGATAAATATAAATAAAAAATTAATCTATTCCTACAGTATTATCTGTCACTAAAACCTAAATAAATATAAATAAAATATTAATCTATTCCTACGGTATTGTTGGTCACTAAAACTTATTATTATTTATTTAATTAAATTTATTTTATCTCCCTACTAATTGTAATTCTAAACTATTATTACCAGTAAATTAAATTTAAATTTCTAATTTATTTTTATTAACTAATGTCATTGAAACATACAACTTATTTTTCACTCTCATAAAATCAACCTCTGCCCCAAGCCAAAGCGTTTGCATTGTGGAATGCAGCAGCACTGTTTACCCGTAAGGCAAAAATTGATATTTTAAACAACCAACAACATCATGTAATAATAGTTATTTAATTCTCATGTTTGCTGAGTTCTAAAAAATGAAAACTAATCCTAATGTGGAAAATGTCTAACAGTTAGATGAATAAAATAATCAGAAACAGAAACAAAGTAGTTCAGCATTCTTTTCAACTTTTATAAATTGACGGGATTAGTCAAAGTTTTAGATTATACAAATGAGAATAAAGCAAACTAAAAACTATTAATATTTGCATGATTGAGGAAAACATTATGTCCCAAAATTAAAAATAATGTATCAAACTTTGGGAATAGCATCTGAATTACCCTTCCATCTCATAATGCTATGTCACTATCTGTTGAAAGCAAAGGATACCTGTCAACTTGAGATATGAAAGTCTCAGCCACTTCAGAATCGTCTGTGACAATGCATTCAGTGACCGCTGCAGAAACATCAAATAAAGCAGCAAAGACCTTTAATAAAATTAGTGATAATGATAACAAAAATTAAAATAATTTCGAGGACTCGAACACGCCTTCAATGTTTATTTATGTGGTCAATGGCAGCGAAGACATCTTCAACAATTTCAATTTCGAGGTTTTTTAGAAATGTGTGGATGAAAATAGCACCCATGTTTAAAATCACTCAATCAATGGAAACAGTTACCTAGGCACTAGCACAAACATAGAATCTACCACCAAAATTAAATCCTTATGATGGCAATATTACTTATGTCCCATGAAAAGTGGAATACTACTCTAGATCAATTTTGTATTCTTTGCCACTCAAGTGAAGCCACATGACTCTTTTATTCCTTTCTAAAACTAGTTCAACTAAAAGTCTAAAACCTAATCAGTGAAGAATCTTGATTTTGAAGAAAACCATATCCACTACATATGAACTAGTTTTTTTGTCAATCAGTTCTTCGACTCTTATATCACTGCAATAAAAATACTAAACCAATGCACATTGATTATAAAAATGAAAAAGCATCAAACATTATAAATATCATCTGTACAAAAATTAACATTCTAAGGTATAACAATGTTTTGTTACCTGAAGTTTGTTGTAGGCCTTGAACCAAGACAACAAATTGAGCATCATGTACTAACAATAACATTTTCCTATCAAAAAAATAATAATAACAATTCCAGATAAATGTCATGACCTTCCTTCCACTTGCGAATTGTGAGCACATTGCAGATCATTAAGTTAAACTTAACACCAATATCACAGCAGGAAATAGAGCAATTTACCTACCTAGCATTGATACTGCCATAACAGAGATTCCTGTATTGAGTATTTAGAATATTTGAATTGTTGAACAAGTTCTGAACTCAGCTGCAGATACTAGTTTATATTTCCTTCGCTTCATTTTAGTTGTCGTTTTAAGGTTATTAACACATACAAAGAAAATCAATAAATTGTTACTTTTGATGAAATTATTTATCTTTTCCCTATAATAATATCCATGGGGATCTGCTGATGGAGGAGCTAAACTAGATTGGATCTGATTACAATTGAAAATGTGATTGTTTTAGTACAAATAATTTAATGATCAATACTACTATATATCATATTATATGATTTATGATAAAGTTAGACAATTTACCTGCCATGAATCATAAGCAGCATTAAGAAGAAAGAGTGGAGTTCTAACACTATTAATAAAATTATGAGGAAAAAAGCACTGGAAAGAAGTAAAAATAAAACACTAGTCATTAAAAGTTCAATATAGAGCAAGCAATATCAAGAGATAAACTTTCTGCATATTCTTTCAAAATGAAACTGATTTTCCTAAATTTATGTACATGAATGTGTCTAT
Organism: Cicer arietinum; assembly: GCF_000331145.2. Taxonomy (NCBI): domain Eukaryota; kingdom Viridiplantae; phylum Streptophyta; class Magnoliopsida; order Fabales; family Fabaceae; genus Cicer; species Cicer arietinum. The sequence continues at coordinate 29,607,730 of NC_021165.2, read as the reverse complement.
AAGTATAACCTGATTTTCCCAAATTTTCCATTGCAGCTGCCCAAATACATTATCCTCTGAATTGAAGTTCTGCAATCTATCTCACCAGATAACATATGCAGGTAAACAGTAAACTCTCATTCCATCATATGAATGTAAGTAAATTCAAGTCATGTATCTCAAGAGTGCTACTCACGGATAGAAAGCATAAATGTATGAAGGCTCTAGCTGCACTTGATCCATTTTGCAAGACCATCACAAATTACAAGGTATAATTAAACATTCAGAAATAACATGAATAGCAATTACATTGAACTTCACAAGTCACAAGGAAGAAAACAATTGCATGCTTATTAATCAAAGATTGAGACTAAAAAACAAATGATAAAAAATAGTGCAGTAACCACCTCAAGCACCGATAAGTGCCTTAAAAAAGGTGAGATGAAATGAAATAAATACATTGAACATGAAGGATTATGTTATATGCATAAACAACCTGCAAACAACTACTAACAATGACCACAGACCTCTAATAAGCTGCAATGTAAAACCAACAACTCTTTGCCTGAAACGTTTACTCGACTGCTACTGCCGCGAATTAACCATTTTCCCTCTTTACCGTCTGCTGCCCGAAACGAGCCTAATTAAAAACGCCTACTAATTTACTCATTTGGAAAAGACGAAACAACCAAAATTTGCAATTAAGTTAAGCCATACCTTTCCATGTCCCAAAAGGACCATATATGTTATGGAACCTCCCAATACGACACTCAATTCCAAAAGCTTTATTATAGTGTTTGCATATCTCCTCTGTTGCAAGCTTCTCTAGCCCGTATGCATCTTGTGGCTAAACATATTCATCAAACTCAACATATCAATACCAGTCATAACGTAAAAATGACTATGAGATCAATGTGATTTTTCAAGGATTCAGCTTGCTGCAATAAACAAGTCAATAAACAATCATAGTGAATCCTCAATATATCTCAAATAGAAATCATTCATCAAACAATATATCTCAAATAAGCAAAGTTATTATAAAAAAGATAAAAGGGGTAGCATACTTGAGAAACCAATACATATTATTCTATGACTAAGGATCTGAACTAACTGGTAATCTTCAATCTTGCATTGCATAGCTGCCACTATATATCAATCCTTAAACACCTTATGACAAACATATGAAGAATCAAAGAGAACCAACCTCAGGCGCATAACATCAAACACCTAACACTCACTCTTTAACCTAACCAAACTCCGATTCTCAAAATGATGTCGGCTTTCAAAACCCCATTCAACTGTTACTCCGTCAAGTTCAATCCATTATACGAAAACCGAATAGCCGTCGCCGCCGCTCAACACCGTCAAATTATGAACTCTTGATCGTCCCACTTCCGTTCGCACTTTCAAAGAACACGCTTACTGTGTTTATTCCTCCGTTTGGAACCCTCGTCACGCCGATGTGTTCGCTTCTGCTTCCGGTGATTGCACTATCCATGAATCAAGTGCTGCTTCGTGAGCTCCACTATTCATACTACCGCATGCAAGCTCACTGGAATTTTCTAATCGACATAGCTAGGGTTCTATTGCTCAATTAGGGTTTGATTGGGATTAGCTTGGGATTCTATGATAGGAATGAAAAAATGGTAGAAGTAGAAGAGATTTTAATTTGGGTAAAACTAAAAAGCACACAGATTTTGATTTGAGAGAAATGAGAAATTAAATGAAAAAGAAACAAGAATGAGAAGTTAAATGAAAAAGAAACAAGGGTGAAGTAAATTTATTTTCTTAAATCCTCTATCTACCGCCAATGAGAGCAGGTATATGCCACATTCTTTTCAGTGATAATTAGTGACACTCAAAGTGTAGCTAAAAGTAATTATAGTAAAAATATTAAAAGACGAGTGTTACAATAAATATTTTTTTTTGTAGTGATGGTTGGAAACATCTTAAAAACTATTTTTTTTTATTCTATGTTATTGAGTTTTTATAACCCATTATACTTTTAGAGTGATGTTTCCGGATGTTATTATTGAAAAACTGAAGAGTTTATTTGTATTGTTCTTCAACTATTTAACATAGAGTGAAGTTGTGATACTGAATCATTTATCAGAGTCTCACAGTTTAAGATTCATTTCGCTTTATGATCATTTATTTGTTTCGGTATATATATATATATATATACACTTTGTTAATTAATTATGTTAAGATACTTCTAAATGAATATTTTTGTACGTCAAATGTTTTAAAAAGATACTTATTTTGATGTTTTAATCTCTTATAATTTTCTAAACTTCACAATTCATTTTACTTTTAAAAGATGTTTTTTTGAAATTTAGAAAATTAGATATAGTCTTCTGTAAAAATCTTGTTTGAAAAATATAATGAATTACTTCTATTCTTTCACGAGTCTTTTGCTATATATTTCATAAAATTATCAAAATAAACATTATTTAAAGAAAAATAGCAATTACATATAGATTATGATATATATCAATTTTTTATAATGATAGAAGGAATTAGAGGATAGTAGATTCAGTATTTCTCTTAAGTTGGAACCTTATTGAAAATGATAGTGTATTATTCAACAAGAGTGATATGTTCTCTTGCGAGTTAAATCATATGATATCTTGCGAGAAAATCAACAAGAGCAATATTAACAGATCATGATTACAATAAAAAGGACATTAGTGATATCATCACTTCATCCACATTCATATAATTTAACAAATAATTGGTGGAACTTTTAACAAATTAAACATAGATACAAATAATAGCATGCAAATTGAGAGATAAAATAATAATAATAATAATAATAATAATAATAATAATAATAATAATAATAATAATAATAATAATAATAATAATAATAATAATAATAATAATGTGTCTAATTTTATAATTGAGAGTTTGATCTTCTTTTCTGCTTTTTGCATCCTTATCATTTTACGGTTTCTATTGTCAATCATCAAAATAAAATTATTTCTATCAAGACATAAAAATCCATACACCTTATGTATATTTGTACGAGGTATCAATTTTGAAAGGTCATAAATATTCCTAAAGATTTGATGTTTCACCATCAACATTAATCAAGAAATATATATTTTTTTTTTTGGAGTTCATTTTGAGATACTTGTAAAACGTTCTTTGAGGAAACATTTTCATATAGCTTTCTAAGTGTTTTAGTAGGTTGAAAATCAAAACCACTTATTTTCAAATGCTCGGTATTCAGTGATATTGCGTGCACTATTCTATGGGAACTAACTTAATAATGTATAGTCTACACGTTAATTGGTGACTCTATGTAGGATTACCACATAATACAGTATTTTACAACAACAAAAAAGGTGCATGATTGCCGCATGGAAACCATGCAAGTGTCACACCGTATAGATTATCACAACTTAGTGTTAGTATATCAAATGGATTGGTATGATTTTTTTCATGAATAACATGTGAATGATGAGTTAACAAATTTCGAATATGGATAAATATGATTAATTACTTTTATTCTTTCGCGTGCCTTTTTCTATACATCTATTAATTTTTATTAAGTTATTGAAATAAATATTTAAAGAAAAATAATAATTACTTATAAATTTGTAATATATGAATTTTTATAAATGATAAAAGAAATAAGAGGATAATAGATTGAGTGTATTCTCTCAACCCGAAGCCTTATTTGTCTAATATTTTCTCTCTCCCTCTCTTGTATAGGTAAATGTTTACCATTTTGTGTTTTTTTTTTAATTCAGTATTTGATGGATCATTTGTGTGTATAAATTTTCAATTTCTTCTATATTTAGAGTATATTGCAATTCAAACTCAATATTGAAAGGTATAATTCTTAACTTTCATAATTATCACTAATCTTCATCTAATTGTCCAATTTTAATTTTATCATTTACTTATTATGATCACATTCTTAGGCAAAAAGCATACGATTGAGGTTGTTGGTTAAGAATGAATAACGAAAAGTCTAATGATTTTCTGCCTCTTTCTGCAAGCTCCAATGTGAAATCAAAGTTGTCGTCATCTTATCTTTATATCTAGCCACCAAATTTGGACGCCAACATAGCCACTCCATGGATAGGTAAAATATTTGATCTGTCAGTATCTACTTCAGATATCTCCAACACTGATTCTAAAAAATCATTATCTATTGACAAGTTCACAAAACTCACCTTAATCAACCCCAAGTGTGTTAAAAGGTATCATTCATAAATTTGATAATATATATTGTAGGTACATCGTAACTAATCATTTTTTGTTATAATATCATTTTTTTAATTTGCTCAATTTACACATTATTCAATCAAAATCCATATATAAATACAGAGAGAGTCCATTGACTCACTTCACAATGCTAACAAGTTTGGCCCAATAAATTTGTAGTCAGAAAGCAATTTTAAGAAGATAAAAATATTTTAAAAAAATATGAATCCTATAGGATTTGGTCTATACCCGTTAATTATAATAGGGATGTTAACCATTAAATCAAATGTATATTTTTTTAACATAAGTAATTAGATACAGCATGTATATCTAACTAATATGGGTTGCAATATGATCCATTTATTCATCATTCACTCAATCTATTCAACTATAAATTCATCCAATCCATTTAATAATATGGATGGATCCAATCCATCCAATCTTATTTTAAAATCCAATGAATCACATTTATTTTTTAATACAATCCAATAAATTACATATATTTGTTTTAAAATATATACATTTAAGAAACTATTATGAAAACATATATCTTTTAAACAATTTTTTATATACCATTAGATTTATTTAAAAAACATAATCAAAGGTTGAAGCAATTTCACCACCAGTTACCAGAGCCAGACGCTCAATACCATCAAAATCAGCATATGCTCAATAGCCAGTATTCCCGCATCAGCAAAGAGCTCCTCTGGAAAATTGTAAATCAACTGTCTGTTAACAAAGCAATTGATGCCATGACCTATGATCTTGTTCACCTTTTCTTTCATTTCTCCTTCTCACTTTCCCTTATTAGTGTTTACGTTATGGATGTCAGCATTTTATAATAGGTCTGCCCAAAATAATTCCTTGGGCCCTAAGGTAGTCTTCATGCCCTCTACCTGTGGACTGCAAAATTTTATCATGCCGCATCATCCCAAATATGTGAATTAGTTAGGACTTGGTAATATGAAAAAGAAAATTGTTTATCAGCACACTTAAGTAGCAAAGTGGATAATTTACCATTTCCTTTGGCCCTAAGGTAGTCTTCACCAAATCAGCAATAGCCATGGCCCCAACAAAAGATGCCTACGCAAAACCAAATCATAAAACACAATTAGTTATAGTTATTAACCTAATGCATTGCAATATTTACTAATACAAAATTCCAAAGTGATGCGAAATCTTAACGCACTTACCATTGTTGCCCACTCTCCTTTCTCTTCACTTGCTTCATCTTTAAAAATTCTATCAATCTGTAGCATCACCATACACGAAATTCAACAAAACAGTCTGAACAAGTTGATGCCATGACCCGTTTTTACATAATCAAAAACCAATGACTGAACAAGTTTGTCCTAGCCTAGCATTAGACACGCGGCAATCTGAAAAGAAACTAAACCATCTTGTCAATTATGACTAGAAAACATGAGCAATAACAATAGAAATCGTGGAACGTGAGTAATGAGAGACAAAACAGAACTTACTTGAGAGCCAAGGCATCATGTTCGTAACTTCATGCAAACAAAAACCATCATGCAATAAATAATTGAAGCTGTGGATGAACCTTATTCAGTTTCATCAAAAGTTCATTGCATTTAATATTTGATCCTACAGATGTATGTCGCGAAAACTTTGGAAGTATCTTGTTTATATCAATATCTTTTGAGATATTACAAATGCAAGCTAAAATGACAGAAGTTAATTTAGAGTCGAGAACAACACATCCTTATCAGCCATTTGTTGAAGCACGGAAATAATTTGTTTTGTCTCTCCCATTAAACAATAACCCTTTAGCAAAGAATGAAACAACACAGCATCTGGTACATGACCACAAGAGACCATTCTCTCGTAAAGCAACTTTGCCTCATCCAATTCCCCGAGTTTTAAGTACCTGTTTATTAATATAGAAAAGGTAATGCTGTCAGGGACCAAATCCAAGTTAACCATCTCCAATAGCAATTCCTTGGCAGATTTAACATCTCCAGCTTTGAGGGTTCCGTCGATTATTATATTAAACGAGACAATATCAGGATCATGATTTGCATTTCTCATTTCTTCAAATAAATTCCTAGCCTGCTCTATACTACCTTCTTTGCACAAGGATGCCATTAGTGTACTGTATTCCGTTACTGAAGGTCTAATCCCAGAAGCTCTTCTTTTACTAAAAAGTCCTCTTGCAATACTTAGCATTTGCATTTTGCAAAGACCATTAATCAAGACAGTATATGTCATTGAATTGGGGGAAAATCCCAAATCTACTGCATACTTAAATAATTCAAATGCCTTGGTAAGCTTTCCAGCATTTAGATAACCGTCGATCAAAATGTTGTAAGTTATTATGTTACCTACGAGCCCTTTTTCAACCATTGTAGAATAGACCTTCCTGGCATCACAAAGACGCAATTCTTTGCAAAGTCCCTGAATTACCAAATTAAACTCGAAAACATCAGGCTTCATATGGAATTCCTTGCTTAATAACAAATTCAAAAGGTCCATTGCCTCGTCAACTTTTCCAACTCCACATAATCCTTTCAATAATGTGTTGTAAGTAACCACGTCAGGTTTTTTCCCCTTCTTCGCCATGGTTTCTAGAATCTTGAACGCATCGTCTACCCGACCTTCCTTACAAAGTCCGTTTATCATGACATTATACGTTATATTATTCGGCTCTTCCCCCTTTTGTACCATCAAATCAAACACTTTAATTGCATCAGACGCCCTCCCATTCTTGCAAAGTCCATCAGCTAAAACTGTATAGGTAACAACATTAGGACGGACCCTACAAGCCGTCATATGATCCAACATTTTTTAGGCTTCTTCCCACTTCCTTTTCTTGCAAAGAGCATTCATCAAACAACTATAAATAGCAACATTTGGAGCAACATTCTTTCTCAACATCTCATTAAAAAGTTGTTTTCCCCTCCCAATGTCACCTTTGTTACAAAATCCATTAATCAGAGTGGTATACACAAACTCATCAGCCTCAAAACCCATCTTCTCCATCTCTTCCAAAAAACCAAAGCCCTCTTCGACTGCCGTATTCTTACAAAGAGCATAGACCAAAGTACTAAACGTAACTAAATCCGGTTTACAATCCCCAACCTTCATATCCTCAAACAAATGCCTAGCTTCAACCAATCTCTTAGCTTTACAAAGTCCATTAATAACTGTATTATAACTAAAGCTATCAGGCAACACACAATTCCTCTTCATAGTAGAAAACAAATCCAAAGCCTTATCACAATCACCATCAATTTGACAAAAACCCTTTAACAAAAGGTTCATATTATACACATTAACATCATAACCACGCTTTATCATCAACCCCAAGACTCCAAAAGCAAAACTTGGCTTCTGGATGTTGACAAAACTTTCAATCAAAGCACTCAAGGAAGTAAAACATGGGAAGACAGAAACACTGACCATCTTAGAATGAACATAAATAACAAGGTCATAGTGTTTTGCCTTTCGTAGATTGTCTATGAGGGTGTTGCAGAATGAATAGGAGGGTAGTGAATTAGGATAGTCTTCAATGGAACGGTGGAATTGGGAAAGGGATTCGGAAAGGGAATGAGGAGAATCGAGTTTGTTAGGTTGGGATTCTATTGTTGAATTTGAAAAAGAAGAAGAAAGATGAAAGGGGCGAATAGAAGGGTAAAGGAAGCGTTTTGTTATCATTGTTAGTAGGTGAGGTTTTGGCTGCGAGAAATTGGAGTTAGCGAAGGAAGAGAAATTCAGATTTTGAAATACTTACACCGCAGAGAGACAGAGAGTGATCGGTGGAGCGAGAGTTTCCAGCGACGGTCAGAATGGCTGCGATGGCTACAGAGTGGCTGCAACGGCGGCAACAGAGAGACAAAGGGTACGACCTGATTTTAACAGCTTTTTTTTTTTTTACAAAAAACTGAATTGTTTATTATTTTAAAATAATAATAATAATTTAAATATTATAATTTATGTACAGAACACCATAAATCGTTGGAACTCTGCCTATGTCCTGTAAAAATTAGGGGTGAACATCGGGCAGTTTTTGGCCAAAAGTGTTAAACCGGTTCAATCTATGAGTGGTATGAGAATTATGTTATGCATCTCACACTTAAATCTATTATCTCAAGACATATAAAATTACAATTTTATCTTTTTAATCATTTGTAATAAGTTTTAAAATTGATAGTTTCAGAAATTTTAAATTTTCGAAACTTTCGCAAGTTTCAAATTTTTGAAATAAGGATTACATTTCGAAAATTTGAAAAGTTTCGAAAGTTTTCAAATCTGAAAAGTTAAGAAAGTTTTCAAATCAGAAAAATTTCAAAATTTTCCTATTTCGAAAGTTTTGAATTGTTTGAAAGTTTCGAAAATTTTAGAATTTTCTATTTCGGATGTTTCGAATTGTTCGAAAGTTTTGAAAATTCTGAAAATTGTCATTTTCAAAACTTTGGAAACTTTCAATTATGTTGGACAGATGGGTAAAAAAATGAGAAATTAAAAAAAATTGAAGGTTTTATAAAGGGAAAAATTATATTTTCACGTTGATGGAGGGGTGGCAGATTTTGGGCGTTTTTGGGCCAAAAGTGTTAAATAGGCTCAATCCACGGGTGGTATATATTAGCCTAATTTTGTCCATTTTTTAATTCGGGTAGTCGGGTGTCGGTGGATAAAAACAGGTTGGACTTTATTGGGTTTTTTTGCTTTTTTTTTAAAAAAAATCATCGGGCCTTTTTTGTTTTTTTTTTATAAAAAATCTAGTCTTATATAATTTGTTGTATATAATACAACTATGGCCCATTAAAAAAACTGGTTCAACCTGCTTATCATACATCACACTTATTTTATATCTTCAAATTTTCTAAATAGGCTCATTAAAAAAACTAGCACAACCCGCCAATCATACATCACACTTGTTTTATTGTATCAATCAAAGTTTTGTTGTATCATTGTTCTCAAAGACATAACATTTGCAATTAGCCACATAACGTATAAGGCTAATATTAAATCACAAATTCATCAGCAACATAAGTCACAGTCACATGACAACACAACCAATACAAATTACATCCTCAAGTATAAATTATATCGTGATCAACTTAATTAAAATTCGACATTAATCAAAGGAAGGCAATATTGTTGCATCACGGGAATTTACTAGTAATTTCAGCAATATGAATACTTATTCTTCTGCACACATACAATACAAATTAGAAGGAAAGAAAAGTTGTAGAACATAATAATATCGGTGATCAAATTAGACAGAACCAATGTCAATTGCATAACATAATAACATCAATGTTCAAATTAAAAAAAACCAATGATAGTTGCAAAACAAAATAACATCAATGTTCCAATTAGAAAGAATAAGTGATAATTGTAGAACAGATTAACATCACTCCATAAAAAATGTAAAATACATGATATATAATCAAACTAATCCAACAACAAAATTTGTAGAAAAATACCAAAGAGCAGTGAGAAATTTGCTTCAGTTTTGTTCTGTTGTCATAGCAGTGAGACTCCAGCATGACATCTATGTTTCAAATTTTAAACAAATAGCTAAATCAAGTTTTCATATACATTGCATACCCAACAATTGAATTGTAACAAAAATTGCAAAGATTAACTTACATAGGTTTTTTTTTTGTCAATTTTGATTAAATGCCACAAAATTAGAAGTTGATGCAAAAATATGGTAAACTGGCTCAATGCCACAAAAGTATGAGTCAGATGGTTTGTAATTTATTATATTGACAAGTTATGCGGTAAAATGAAAATTGAATTAAAACTTACAAATAAATCCTCATTAGTGCAAACAATAGCAAGCTCCTTCAAAAAGCTTTTTGCTCCATCTTATCCAACTCATTCAACAACATTACTTGTAAAAATAAATCATAAATAAGCCAAAAGAACATTGAAATCATTTATAATAAATTAAAACTAAATGAATCTCCTTACACACGAAGCCTTCCTGATCCAAAAAGATATGGTCGACTTGTTCCAAAAAGATATGGCCAACTTGTCCTAAAATCTAGAATTATCTCCCAAAAAATACTAGTCGGCTGCTTGGATTTGCTATGAATGATGACGAGTCTTGTGTGACTTCATAAAATCAAATAAAAGACAGCCTATAATAAATAAAAAAACTGAACATAATTAAAACAATAAAACTAAACATAATTATGAAAGGATAATCATAAATTGAACCTTCAACAATTTAAACACAACCTGAAGGTTGTGACTGAGAGTAAGGTAGTGGGCCACTTCTGGCTGGGTTTCCATTTAAATCTATGATACATTAAAAATGAGTGAGTTATCATGTTAAACGCATAAATATTATATATAACAATGAATACAATTTTCTTTTTAAAAAAGCAGCGCACCTGCTAGTACTTCCTTTGAAATCTCATACTCCTCATCAAATATGAAGTTCTTAAAATGGTAAAAAGACGGCTTCAACCAATTTTAGGTGCATATTAGAGCCTCCTCCATTTCTGTGTTTAGGGAGCTTCTATATACCTCTAAAACCCTACCCCCGATGCTGAAAGCACTCTCTGAAGCCACAATAGAAATTGGTGTAGGCATAATATCTCTTACCATTCTAGACAAAATTGGATACTCACAAGCATTGTGTTTCCACCACATTAAAATCTCAAACTTTTCTGCAAACTCTATACATTTCTCATTAGTGTACCTCTCAAGTTCATTTTCGACATCAATTGAATCCTTTTTCTTTAAATGTTTTTTAAAACCATTTTCCCGTTGTAAGTGTGCGCTTGTGGGACCAACAACGGTTGTTTCACAACGGGAAACAATTGCACCAACACTAGAAGATGAAGTCTTAGGTGTTGTATCATAAGCATGCGTATACCACTTGTACACTTTAGTAAGATTATCATTTATGCTTGTCAACAAAAAATTTTAATTGGTTTATCATCATACATATCATTGAAGCACTATTCCACATACCTTAACTTGGATCGGAGATCTAAAATAACACCAAAGTAAAGGAGTTGATTTATGTTAGATTCATGGCCCCAATACTTTGTGTACTTTGCCAACATTTGTTTGCCCATTGATGCTAAACAAGTGTTAAACTCCATCGATGAATGTTTAAGTTCAATAAAGATGAAAGCTAATTGGGGAAAAACCATATGCAAACTCATTTGTTGTGAGGTTGAAAACACTTTTGTTGCATCATAAAAATACTTCAAAAATTGAAGAAAACACTTGTCATTTTCCCAATCATTATCAGTGGGTGGAGAAGCTTCTACAAAGTATTGCCTATAGCTTGCATCTTCATCTTCAAGCTTATCAAATGTTGTTTTAAATTTTACAGCCGCTTCCAACATCAAATATGTTGAGTTCCACCTTGTTTGAACATCAAGACACGACAATTTCTTGCTTGCAATTCCAACAAATTCTATATATTCCTTAAACTTTGCAATCCTCTATGGTGAAGATCTTACAAACCTCACAACAATTCTAATGGAAGAAATTGAAGATTCAAAGTCTTTCAATCCTTTAGTCACCACCAAGTTAAGTATGTGAGCACAACACCTCATATGAAAAAAAAAAACTCATTCAACAATTGCCCATTCATGTTTTTTTTTAACCTTTTTTTTCAATAATCCTATTGTGACATTATTCAATGATGCATTATCAATTGTGACAGTAGACACATTTTTAAGTCCTCATTCCCTCAATACCTCCTCAAGCTTCATAGCCACTGTCTCACCTCTATGATTTGTAACCACACAAAAGCTAAAGATTTTGTTTTTCTATAATTCCACTCATTATCAATAAAGTGGGACGTGAGGGTCAAATAATTAAGATTTTGAATAGAAGTCAAACAATCTATAGTAACAACCACCCTACTACAATCAAACTTGAAGAACCCTTTCAACCTAATTTTTTCATCTAAATACAACTTGAAACAATCTCTTGCTACAGTACGTCTTTATGATACGGTAAATTGGGGCTGCAATTGATTATATAAGGACTTAAACCCTCTCCTTTAACTACTTTAAAGGGTTGCTCATCCAAAATGATAAAAACAACCAAAGCTTTTATGCATGCTTGAGCATTAAATCTAGAGCTTGGTACAACAAAACTAGACCTTTCATTTGTTGGAAACTGTAAATTAGTTTGGCTAGGGTCAGTTGCTACATTTAAATGATATTTTGTGCATCTTGTTATGTGATGTTTCATATTGGAAGTATCATGTGTCTTAGCTTCACAATAATACTTTTGATGGCAGTATTTACAAGCAACAGTTCTTATTTCACAATTAGGAATTTCATTAAAGTGGTCCCAAAGCTCAGAAGTTTTTCTATAACCACCTGCATTGCCTTTTCTCTTCTTCGCAACTGGAGGAAGAGTAGTTGTTCGAGCAAATTGTTCATTAGGTTGGTTAAGAGAAGGATTAGGCGAAGGTTGCTCCATCACTGAAATATGTATGATTGTTATGGTTAAGTCTAGTTAAAGTTTAAAAAATTCAGTTTTTAATCAAAGGTTTACTTCGATGAAGTTTTTTTAATTAATTGTTAAAGTTTTCCTATATAATTAATTATCATCCAACTCTAAGTATTTTGTGTGATCTATTAGTGAAATTTGTATATGAAACAACTCATATGGTTAAGGCATTTAACAACTCACATTTAGGTTGGTTAATAGAAGGATTAGGCGAATGATGCTCCATCACAGTAATTCTGAGCAACTCGCATTTTGTTTTTTAATTGACGATTTTATTTGATTAACAACTAATTGACTAGTTAGTTAGTTTAGTAATAGAGTCACTTGTTATCATATAAAATTCATACAAACTCAAACAAGTTCAGCCAATAATCATATTATTTTAGCATAGCATAAAATTATATAACTATATAAGTTCATAATTAGACATGTTCACGATTTGGTTTTAAATGAAAACTGGACCGAACCAAACCATTTCGGAACCACAAAAACAGCTTGAGAAGAAAATTCAGCATGTGAATTGAACTAATTTTATAATCCAACATGTGGTAGAATTAAATTTAAAAATCAACATGTGAATTTTCAGCATGATAAGAAAAATCAGCTTGTGATATTGAATCAATTTTAATGCAGAACGGAACCATGTAGTCTAAAAAACCATATTATTAACATAGACTTAATTACCAACTGTAATCATATTTAAGCAATAGACTTAATTATCATGTCACATGAAGCAGATTATTAGCATGCACTTGATAATAGACAAGTTAAATTATTCTAAAAAATCATGTAGTTTAAAAATAACATACACAATCTCGTTTAACTTACAATTTTCTAGCCTAGCTCCTTGCATGCTCCTGCCTCCTTGGCCTTGCTTCATTATTCCAAACCAGAAAAGTTCAAAATACACTAAGTAAGTATTGAGCAGAATCTACAATGTAGCAATATTTAATTATAACGAGATAAACATGAATCTAAAACTAAACATCATAAACAAATCAAAGATAAATATAAAACTAAATAATATAAACAAATCAAACATGAATGTTAAACTAAAAAAAAAAAATGAACATGAATGTTAAACTACAAAGAATAAACAGGTCAAATATGAAAGTAAAAAGTAAAACTAAAAAGAATAAACAGAGTAAACATGAATATTAACTCAAGAAACCTAACTTACAACCTTATGAATTTATAATACATTAACCTCAAAAAGGCAAAAACTTACTTAAAAAGAATAAACATATCAAACCAAAAACCAAAACTCAGAAATTACAAGAACATAAATCTTAAAATAGAAAATACAAGATTATAAAACAGCAATCTACAAAAATAGCAAGTAAAAAAAAATTGTAAATAACTACAAATTTAAACTAATAAATCTACATTTACATAAACTACAAATGAAAGCACTATCGATTGAAAAAATGAATCACAATAAATTTCATCATTATCTTAAAAACATGAACAATAGTAGTATAATTAGTACCTAAGAAATCATAAAACACTAAAAAATCATAGATTAAGCTTAAAAACTTAAAAATACATTAAGAAACCTTGAAAGAAACCCTAATAAATTAACTTTCATTAAAGTTTCAATAGAGAAATTAGATATGGACAACCTCTATATATTATCAATACCTAAACATAATGGAAACATCATAAAACAAATGTTAGTGAAAAAAGATCAAACCCTAACACAAAATAGTAACTTCAATGAGAAGAACAAACCAAAACAAAACACAAAAGCATATAATAGCTTTCAAGATAAACATTGAATAAAGAAAAAACAACTTTTTAAGATAAACATTTAATAAATTTTACGAGATTAGAGAGTTAGGATTTGGTAAAAAATTCAAATGAAACTTATCAGATTTTCGTTGCATGTTTGTAGGCTAAAGTGAGACGGCGGCGATGGTGACTGTGACTGTGACTGTGACTAAGAACCATTGAATCTCACAATTTACCACTCTTAATCATTGTAGGGCACCACCACCTTATTTCAAAATTGATAGTAATTCAATAATTTATTTTTAAATACTAAAAACTGTTTCTAAAAAGAAATATAAAAAAACTGTTTTTTAATTAATTAAAAACAGTAGTTAACTTTGCTAATAAAAAAACTATTTTTTTATTTAATAAAAAATATTGTATTCTTTTCGATAAAAATAATAATTTTAAAAAATCTAAAAGTATATTTAAAATAATAAAAAATAATTCAAAATAATTTTTTATTGCAAAACAGTTTTTACATATTTTTTTGTACAAAATACATTTTGAAATAAACTTTTAAAGGTATATTTTTCGAACACTTACCGCAAGAACAATAAAAGTTTCCACTACAATCATGAAAATTAGTTTTAACAAATTTTAAAAACGCTAACACTTCATTTTTATTGATCACTTTAGTAATATTTTTGCATCCAATAGGTACAATCTAAAATTATATTTTGGAGAAAAAAAATATGTTTAGCATTAGAAAATATTTTAATAATAGAAATTATTTTTATTAGTAAAGAGTGTGCAAATATTTAGATTGCTTTTACTTATTTGAATTTTCAGGTTTTAGGAGTTACTGATTTATTTCTTATTTTTACAGAAGAATCATAGTATTACTGTGGATTGTCCTATAATTCATGTTTCCTAGTTGTTAGAGTTTATAGTGATATAGCGTAAGACTATAATACAATTATGGTCTTCTTAGAAATGAACTATTGTTAAATAACTTTTTAACATGATAATCAATAATTCGGCAGGAGAGAACAAAGATGAATTATCATTGTCGTTTAACGCTTAAGTATTAAGATTTTGGAGTTGGGGTTAACCATTAAGTGGAATAACGATTAAATAACTAAACAGTTGAGGATATTAATCTCTGTTGGATTTAATTAATAGAATCATTCAATCTATCACAGCCAATTCAACAAAAATAGTTCAACACATAATTCAGGGTTTAATACTAATTAACCGTAATTTAATTAATAATAATTCTCAATAACTGTTTATTATCAATCCATAACGGACTAATTAAATAATTAATCTAATAAGATGTTTATACATTGGCTAAGGTTTGAAAAAGTTAGGCCACATCTAATGCCATTGTCTTCTCCTGACAGTTACTTCTTGATAGAGTTCTAAACCGTCAAAATCTTTATTGGTATAGGGTAATTTTGGAGACTAGTGCAACATCTTTTGTGTTTTGTGGTGTGCCACTGGAGTCAGCTAGTCATTCGCTTGTCGCTAGCGAGTTTTCCATGCATAGGTGGTATAGGATTGTTAGGTGGTTAGGGTGGAAGTTAGTGATACTTCTGGTCTTGTTTCGTTTGTTTGCAATTTTTGGGAATCTCGAGGGAGGCGCTAGGGTTAGGCTAGGTTTGTCTTTATTTGGTTGTGTGGTTCATATCGAAGGCTCATAATGATTCAATTGTCTCTAATAAGATGGTGACGGTTAAGCAATTTGGTGGACAAGATAAAATTCTCCTCGTGTAAGTGGTTCATTGATAAGACATTTGACTATTCCTTTACTTTCTACTATGAAAGGTGGAACCTGCTTTGTGTTTGGACCAATATAGGGGGTGTGGAGTAGTTAGGACTGGATTGGTTGGTGTTGGCTATGTTGGTTCTCTGATTTTTGTTGATTTTCTCAATTATTTTACATTTGTCTCTCTCTCTCTATAGTTTTGGCTCGGGGGTGTTGTCAGGTTGGTGGTTTTAATCTTGAGTTATTTTTGTCTGATCTCTTCTATGTTTATGGTTGAGGTGGTTCTAGTTAGAGGCGGGCAAATCTAACCCATCCCAATACCAAGAAAACTACACAAAAATGTGCAACCGAATGGGTTGGGTCGGATCACCGGTAGACGGATAAACAAAAACGGTTTTATACACTTTAAAATCAGCAAATGCGGTTCCAAACTCTCAACCCAACAGTACGTACATCCGCTCGAGAATACACACATAGTAAGACTAATTAATTATAAATGCCTAATAACTAGTTAGCACTAGACTAATTGCAGTTCCGTTTCAATGATGGATAATAAATCCGTAAAGTCCTTTGTTTATTAGACTAGATGCACATAGGTGCAATTTTCAATATATATACAACTTTTAACTAATAATAGCTCTTGATAAGATTCCTAGCAATTAAATTAAAATATGAAACATTCTCTTTTCTTTTTAACTAATATATTTCATCTCATTTTGGAACTCTTTTTTCTCTTTGAAACTCTACAACTTCATTTTATCTTCTCCCTTCAACAAGTTATATTGTTATGTTGCATTCTCCCTCCGTCTTTGTCACTTCTCCTTCATAAGCATCTCTTTTTGTTTCCTTCTTCTCTTCTTCTTCTTAAATATTAGCTATTTTCTTGTTTTTGTTTCAAGTTTTGTTTTTTGTTGATTATTGATGATAAACTAATATATATCTAAAGAAGACGATCCATTTTTTTTTTGTTTTAGTTTTACAAATTTTTATGGTTGTTTGAAATCTTTTTACCCATTACAACCCACCCGTGACCGATGACACTCGAAACCCGACTTACCTTTAGCCTGAAATAGGTGGAAATGGGCCTATGAACATCATTCGTTTTTTGGGCCGGATTGACATTTTGGGCCTAAACTCGTCCATTATCCACTCGTGGTTCCTGTGGTTGCGTTCTAGTTGTAGTATATTTTTCCTTCAGTTTTTTTTTTTTTGCTTTCTTACAAAAAGTAGTTTCATCCTCCTTCACCAATAACTCAAAAACAGACTACGTGGTTGCCACAATTAATGTAATGTCAAAATCCAAACTTATAATCAAAACAATTAGTAACAAACAAACACCTACAATTTTTAGAAAGAGCAAAAATTAAAATCAAAGCATCAAGAAATGGTAAAAGTTAAACAAAATGAAGAAAAACATACCAGCGTTGCAAGAAGTTGAAAATAAAACTTATTCTATATGGTCTATACTGTGAGCATTTTGCTTTTAACCACACACTGAAAAAGCTTATCCTCCACAAGTTCAATGTGATTTTTAAAAGAACAAATAATTCATCACTATATATTGTTTCATATAAAACTTAAAATCCATTAATTTGGGATTTTAGAATACAATTCTTTGCCACAATTTGATAGAACACTTACAATTTTATATAATTTAAATTGAGTAGCATTTTTAGTTGTTCAAAACATTCTTATTTCCATAAAACACCCAGTTCCTCTGTCCCTTTTATGAACATCATTTGCTTTTTCAGATATATTAAGAAATGTATGTAGTGAATTTAATGTGCTCATTTTATGTAAAGTTGTTTCTAACTAATATACCCTTTATATAAATTTGTCAAACTTGGACTTTTCATTTTTCAATAAAAAATTAGAAGTATTAATAAACGGTATATTAAAAAGAAAGAAAATAATAAATGCTTCTAATAATTTAAATAGTTCTTATATTTAGGAACTACGTTTTTAATCAAAAAAATACTTATATTAGAGACAAAAAAAGTAATTATTTAACTGAATGTAACATTACTCTTCATTTTGCAAGAAGAATATAAAAAGAAAGTATGTCATCATCAAAAAAGAGGAGATTATTAGTGCAAAAGTGAGTTTAACTACAATCATATAGTTGATGTTTTGATGATAACAAAACAAACAAATAAAGAACAATATTCATTAACTGTATTTGCTAAGTTGTAGATTAAGTTAGAAGATAAATTATTATATTAATGACTATCTATTTTAAGGTAACATAAATTATGAGTAAATTAAAGATAATAATCTACGTATATTTAACAAAAAATATATATTTTACCTAATAAATAAATAATTATGTTTAATAGAGTAAGTCATAATATAGCAATAAGAAGCAATGCAACAAGCATCCGATAATCTATAGTCCGAGTGAAAGCGTTAAAGGCAAAGAAAATACAAGTCAATGATTAACCCTCTAAAGACAAATGAAAAGAACTCTACAATGATTATTTGCTTCTAACTAAAGACCCTTGTAGATCAAATATCAAAAGAATAAAACTCTAAATGAAGTCTTTGATAAAGTCAATGTTCTAGTACAAGTTAGATCCTCTAATGAACAAAGAAAGATAATCTACTAAATAAGTTCACGGTGACTTTGAAGAATCTGTTGAAATTGTGTCTGACTTAGTTAAGCATACTCTCAATGCGTCTCAGTTGAATAAGATTGCAAGTTCATTCTTATGACTATGCATCTGAAAATTCTAGTAAACCATTTGACTGTCTGGTCAACATTTCAAGTCAACACTCTAATACAATTCTAGTAAACCATTTGACTGTCTGGTCAACATTTCAAGTCAACACTCTAATACAATTCTAGTAAACCAATTGTTTTTTTATTGTATCACATGTGTTGTTTTTGAAAATTGTTCTAAGGTTATTTTCGCTTAAACCTAAATTTTGATTTCTTTATTTTCCTTACTTATTCAAACTTCTCTTCTCTCCAATATTTTTTCAAAAATCATCATCTACAATACACTATAAGAATTCTCAATTATACCAAAAATATAATTTTGCCCTTCATAAATTTAACATTTGCAAAAAATTTATGGTCACAATTGTAAATTACTCTACACATAACCCAACTTCTTCAAATTTATGTCATTTTGAAATATTTTTGGTTTACATACTGCAACACTCCAACATTTCTGCAAAGCAAACAAATTTACAGAGAAGAAAATGAAACATAGTCACAGTGAAGAAAATCTACAATACACTATAAGAATTCTCAACTATACCAAAAATACAATTTTGTCCTTCATAAATTTAACCTTTACAAAAAATTTATGGTCACAATTGTAAATTACTCTACCTTTATGCACATAACCCAACTTCTTCAAATTTATGTCATTTTGAAATATTTCTGGCTTA
Source organism: Cicer arietinum (assembly GCF_000331145.2). Classification (NCBI taxonomy): domain Eukaryota; kingdom Viridiplantae; phylum Streptophyta; class Magnoliopsida; order Fabales; family Fabaceae; genus Cicer; species Cicer arietinum. The sequence continues at coordinate 29,588,196 of NC_021165.2, read as the reverse complement.
CACACTGCAACACTCCAACATTTCTGCAAAGCAAACAGATTTACACAGAAGAAAATGAAACATATTCACGGAGAAGAAAATCAGAGAGATTCAAGAAGAAGAAAATCGTAAAATGGAACACCATAAAGAAGGGGTTGCCACAATCTATGATACAAGTCTGGTCAAGGTTTGTAACTTCCTCCTTCAAATCTATTATAATTTTCAGTTCTTCCTTCTATGAGTGTTGTTTCCTATAATTGCAACTAAACTTCCCTTTCATTCAATGTCAATAACTGTTGTTTCTATTTGGACCTGGAAAATTTATATAATATTAGTATTTAGTATACTATATCCAAATCATGAAAGAAAGAGAACGGTGTGTTTTCAAGATTTACGCGGCGGCAGTTTCCGTGAACGGTTATAGTTGAGAAAGAATTCGAGAAGAAAGAGCGAAAGGTGCCAGGGAATGTGGAGATGGCATGATAAAAACCGTATTTGAGTAGATCAAAAGAGTATTATTATGTTCCCTTTTTGCAATTGTAATGTACTAGAAAATGGACTAATATTCTTCCTTATTCAAATTACTCCTTCTGGGATGGGATATATTACAAGACTTGCAAATCATGTGCTTGAAGCAAAGATAATTTCAGGAAAATATATTGGGAACTTGATATATATCCAATGAATGTCTATGCCACCTCTTCAATCACCTTGGCCTTTCAAGCTAATTAGGAGACAATTTCCCATAGTTGTTTCCTATAGTATGACAATAAACAAATCACAAGGACAATCATTGGGCTATGTTGGATACATGCCAAAGCCAGTCTTTAGTCATGGTCGAATATATATAGCTATTTCAAGAGTTAAAAGCAAGAATGTCTTGAAGATTTTAATACATGACAAATATAAGCATACATCATATACAACAAACAATGTTGTATACAAAGAGGTTTTTCGATCTCTTTGATTTGTAAGTATATTATTTTCTTTAATTATTCAATATGCAGACTTAAAAATAATATACAACTATAGACATTGAAAGCATCTAAATGATCAACATAACTTATAAATTTAGATCATCACTCTGTTAATCAACTTTTCAATTAGTTAAAAGTTGTTGCTCAGTTATTTTGTAATTCAATATTGTACTTTAGACTAATCTATTGAGTATTCCATCATGGATATTGCACATTAATGCTTTACCATAATATACATAAATCTAATTTAACAAATATGCTTAGTTTTATAGTAAACAATACAATTAGCAATTTGAATTTTTTTTTTGTCGATTTTTGCAATAGAAAGACAATTTTCGATCATTATTATTTTGCTGAGATGGATCGTCAACTAACATTGAACATGTTATAGAAAAAAATATACTATAGAGAATGTAGTTGAACCATTAAAAGTTAAAGTATGTTGTTAACTCTATTTCTCACATTCTGTTATTTTATCAAATAATCAAAATACAATTGAAATTACATCATAAGATCATATTAATTAACACGCAGATTATGTTACAGGGCTTTGGTGCAAATTATGACCCTTGATGCGGAAAAAAGTACAAGAAATGAAGTTGTCTTTCAACATTACAAAAGTCATTGATGATACATTACTAATTTAACATCAAAATCAAACTTACAACAATTGATAATGTATGGATGACATTTCTACTTTAGATTTCTTTACATGTAAAACATATTTTACAATACTATCACTAATAAATCTTCATGAAATTTTAACTCTCACAACCACAACCACATCATAAATTAATTTGTTGTCATGTTAATAAGTGTAAGTACAACTAATATATTAGTTTGGTAATTATCGACTATGGTAATTAACTTCATTTACTTTGTTCTATTTATTATAAAAAATACTTAATTAAATAAAAATATATTTGTTAAAACCTTTCTCTTCCACTACAAATTCTTTTTCATCTAAAAGTTTTTAAACCTGAAAGTCTTTAAGCAAATCAGTTCAATCTCTCATCCATTATTGAGTCTTCATCTTGCTAAATAATCACCTTTTTACACTGTACTCTTATAAAGACTTTAAGATCTTCTTAAAACATGAACTACTCAACATCAATGTTGAAAATTTCAGAAATCTTAAATTTGTTACACCTATGAACTACAATCAACAATATGAATTATACAAGAAAATTCACAAAATACATTCAAATGTTCACTTGGTGCAAACCCCGGATGTCAATATCTTCTTCTACTACTAAGGACATTATGTACAAGGAAGTAGTGAGAAACGAGCATTGAAAGGTTCGTGTCTCATTTTGTCTGATTCTTTTGTATTGGATCAATAGTCTAGAAGTAATGATGATGAAGGGTTAGAAAACCTAAAATTATATCAAATATTTATATATTTTAAAGATTACATCTCTAATTCCAAAGCGAAAGACCCATCAAACAAGTAAAAGACAATTAGAGAAAAAAAATGCAAACTAAATCATCTCATTTTTCTTTAGTTACGTTTGATGAGTCAGAAAGTTTGCTCTTGAATATAAACTTCTTTATCACATTATCAAATGAAAAAGTTCAAAGAATGAAGACACTTACTGAATAAATTTTCAATAAAGAGACTTATTTTATTTATGTAATAGGAATTGGTGATACAAACCTAAAACGAAATATAAATTAATTGATCTAGTTTAGTTAACCTTTTTAAAAAAATCTTAGGAATTTTTCTTTTACAAAGTTTTCTTTTTAGCTCTTTTGAAATAAGTACTGTAGTTGTAAAGTTATATGTGTTTGTTACAAGTGTAATATGAATTATGAAATGAATACATGTTTCTTCTATTTTAACCTCTACTGTCGTACTTGTTTTCCTACTGTCGTACTTGTTGGTTCTTAAATAATTGAAATGTTTCCCTTGAGGTGGAAACAATAGTCACATGAAGGGTGTTTGAATTGTGATCTAAAAATGGATTTGCACTTAGTTAAATTGTTCTCAAGTTTATCACTTGGAAAGATAAGAGAAACCTAACTTCAGAAGGTTATGAAGTGTTAGTGTAAAATTAACTTTGTAATGTATTTAGTTATATGTGTATTATGTAAACTTTAATAAACAGAATCATAGGCAACATTTATCTTGGTTCACCTAACTTGGACTATGTTAAGTCATGATAATCGGGATACTTTTCATTTTGATGCTTAAGAAGCCTTCATAACTCCTACACCTTTCACTTCTACCACTTTGGACTTTTTATAAATTATTCTCTTAGCCTCAACAAACTTACACTATGTACTTTCTTAGTCTCGGACTTATACAATCTTCACTCAATCTATCTTAAAATAGATACACTTGAGAATGTTACACATGAATGATATGACTGTTTTGGGATCTATTAGCTCAACTTATAAATGAGTGTGAGTCTGATACAAATACCCTCGTAAGAACTTGATTTTATAGATATGAATAAACCTGAGTGTTCTTGAGCATTTCAATCAAGTTTTACACTTAAATGAAAAGTGTTTTTGAAATTTATTTGACGTAAGCTCATTCTCTTCAAGTTACGAGGTCTTCTACTTATATAGGTGAGTGAAAGCTTCATATTAAAGCTTGTATATCTTCATGTTACCATTGGACTCGTGTCCCAACACTTGGTAATTCAAAATTGAAGTTTATCTTAAAAAACATTGAACATTCTAAGTTTAAGTGAACTTCAGAATGTTTGTTAGGTTTGTTAGTTTGTACTTCAACATATCCTTCCATGTTGATTGTGATTTGTGAATTTGATGGCTTAAGAGACTTTTATACAATTTGCGCTTAAAAAGTGTATTGTATGTCAGTTGTAGTCTCTTATCTTCGAATGCTTTAAGCTTCTTGTATTTATATATGTTGGAAGTCTTCATTCTTATAAAGGAAGAGTATTATGACCTTCAGGAACTTGTCCCAATGCATAAACTAAGTTGGAGAATATTCCTTTGAATTCCTAGTGCAAAACTCAACTTCATAATGTTCTGGATGACTTCATAATGATCGAACCTGGTTTCAATTCATCTTGTTGAGATATGCACACCTTTTAATGACTGATTTGGTAGTTAGAAAGTGGGAGAGAAGTTATATAAACCTTTTTTTTACTTTAACATAACATATTTTGTTCTTTAGTGAAAGACATTCTTCAACATTAGAATGTTCTTATTTCTTTGAATAAAGAACATGGTATGTTATATGAGAGATATGAGATGTTCTAAATTATGCTTCACTTTTTACATTGTCAGCTTGTGGTAGGAATTGGCATGCTCCACTTGTGTTGCAAACATAATCACAATATGTTTGCAATTGGAGCAAATGTTCCATCATACTCAATGTCTTCTTCTCTATGTAAGTGGGTTGAGCCTTCGTTTGTACTAAGGCAAAATCTCTTTGCAAATGGTAGACTAGATGTAGCAACAGTTATGTTGCAAACTAGTAAGAAAGTATATGTGTCTCCTCTCTTTGTTTCTCTTATCTATGTTCTCTATGATTCAACTTATTTGTCTTTAAAACTGTGTATAATTGTAAGTTGAATTATTTGATAAATAACATATCTTTGGTTAAGTAATTGTAATATCCTTCATAAATGGCGAAACACAATTCAAACCCCAATTTATTGTGTTCTCCAACACCTTCAATTATCACTTAAGAAGAGAATGTTTGAGTACCTTAATGAGTAATCTTGTAATAGATTCTTCATCCAAATGACTCGAGTACAATAGTTTGCCACTGATACATATTAAGCCTCAGTGGTGGATAAAGCAATTGTGCTTTCTTTTTATATTGCCAATTAGGAAAAGCTAGTCCTAGGAATTGGCATGTTCCACTTGTGTTGTTTCTTTGAACTTTGTCTCCAACATAATCAAAATCACAACATGTTTGCAATTAGAAAAAATGTTTCATCAAACTCAATGTTTATTTTTGGTTGTAACCGTGTGTTACAAGTCTTGCTTTCTTTCTTGTGACCTTCACATTTTTATCTAATTTATTTATGAAAAACAATCTTGTGCTAATGAAATTTTATCTTGAGTAAGTGGAACTAAATTGTAGACTTTGTTTATTTCAAATTGAATTTTTTTTTTCTTCATAGCTTCAATCTAAGATTCATCAATATTGGCTTCATTTTTTGATTTTGGCTCTATATAAGAGAACATGGCCATGTTGTTGTTGTTGTCTCTAAATGCAAGTCTAGTTCTTATCCCATTAATTGTGCTTCCAACGATTTGATATTAAGGATGATTCCTAATCATTTTCCAATTTCTTGGTGTTTGCACAGTTTGATTTTAAACACTTTGACGTGGAGTATTATGATCTTGGTGGGTGGAAACTTTCTCATCTTTTGAATTAGTGATGATTTGTTGAGAAAGAGGTATATCTTCATCATGCTTTCGTAACATAAAATCGTCAAACTTATCAAGTATAACATGCCTTATCACTTTTAGAGTTTAAGTCTTCACGTTATATTCTTTTGAATTTGCAGTGTGTCCAAGAAAATTGGTTTTGTTTGATTTTGAATCAAACTTTCTTAGATAATCTTTATTATTCAAAATGTAACAGTAATGTTCAAAGATTTCATATAAGAGATGTTTAGTTTTTTTTTTTTTTAAGTACACGAGGTGTTTAACTTAATATTTTTATGATTGAAACTCAATTTATAATGTAGCACAATGTGTTGATAGCTTCTACCCAAAAATATTTAACCACATTAGATTCATCTACATGGTTTTGGCCATTTCTTACAATGTTTTATTTTTTCTTTCAACAACTCTATTTTATTGAAGAGTATTTACTTTATCCTTAAAGAATGATTGAAAATATGAACTGATGATCACTCTTACTGACTTGATAACTAAACCCTTTTCATTTTGAACTTTCTTAGAAAATATTTAAAAAGATTCATCATTGTGTGTTTTTTTTAAAGTACTACCAAAGTAAATTTGGAGAAATCATTTACAATAACAAAACCATATTGTTTTCCACCAAGACTAGTAGTTGCGACAAGACCAAAAAAATTCATGTGAACATTGTTACAACCAAGTTGGTTTGAAGAACTATGACCCACTTGTTTTGATGATATAAAATATGTTTGTGGAAATAATTTAATGCACTAATGTTTTGATTAAGTGTGCAGTTCTCAGAACAAGTGATTTTTTTTAGGATCTTATGTTATATCCTCTCGTAAGCAGCTATATCCTCTAGTGATTGGACTAAGACAAAGAAACACCAAAAATTTCCCCTTTCCAATTTTTTTTTATAAAAAAAGTGGCATCGGTCATATAAATAAGATGTCATCCCCAATTTATTTTTAAATGCTTATAAATAGAGCAAACTTTATTGAGAGATATCTCAATTGTGTCCAAGAGTAAAGTTCAGCCTCCCATGTTGAAACTATTCAATAGACACAATACTAACTTATGCATTAGTGAAAATATTTTTTCCGTATATGGTTTATACAATATATTATAATTAATAAATTATAATTTTTGTCACACTTTTCTCTAGAAGATACTCAATAGACACGGTACTAATAAAATTAATATTTATTTTTTTATTAATTGATTCGTAAAAGACTATTTCATAGCTAATTTTGCAATGACATACATTTGTTATGTTTGTGATTTATACAATAAATTATAATTTGTATATTATAATTTTCTTCAACTTTTTATCATATAGATATTGAAGAGACATAATACTAATGAAATGGATATTTTTATTATAATTAATTGATTTATGAAATACCATATTCTAATAATTATTTAGTTACAATTATTTGTCTCGTATACAATTTATACAATAAATTATAATTTATGTACTGTAATTTTCATTAAATTTTTATCTAGAAGACATTCATGAGATACACTACTAACGAAATATATATTTTAACTATTTAATTAATGACAAATATTTATCTTATGTATGATTTATACAAAATATTATAATTAGTGTATTATACTTTTTTTCAATTTTTATCTAGAAAACATTCCAGAGACCAACTACAAATAAAATACATATTTCTCTTTTAACTAATTGATTTATGAAAGATCATATTTTAACTAATAGATCAATGCTAAACATTTATCCCTTGAATGATGTATATAAATAAACTATAATTATTGTATTTTAATTTTCTTTAAAAGTTTGTGTAAAAAATATATTAAGAGATACAAGTTTAATATTGTTTAAAACTTAATCACCGTCAAAAACTTGTTGACAGAAAAGAACATGATTATGCATTTTCCACATCAATCAAACATAAACTTAACTAAATAAAATTCATGACATGCTGCCATTTCCTCCCTCTTAAACCATCAAATTGATATGGTAAATAGCATTATTTGAAATAACACTATGAATATCCCACCACTTCAAAACATCCCTCCCACTAATCCAAATAATGAACATTACAAAAATAGGTGTTGTGTGTTTTCATCCTTTTTTTAATAGATAATCTTTTTTAGGTAATTGGTTAAGAAGAAATCACCAAACAAATAAAAGAGACTTTTAAAGAAAATAATTTATTCTAAATTATTCGATACATTGATTGACTTATGTATTTAGAGTTTTGAATCAACATATTTGAGACTTTTAAAGAAAATAATTTATTCTAAATTATTCGATACATTGATTGACTTATGTATTTAGAGTTTTGAATCAACATATTACATACATCTCTCATAATGTAGCCATTATTTTGATATGTTGACCAATATTATATGTTTAGGGATAACAATGAGTATCCAAAATTACGGATAGTACTATTTCTCTACATATTCGTTTGATAAAAAGGATATTTGTACCTTATTCGTATCTATCCAGGTATCCGTTTAACATATATTGGTGGATTTTAAGTATTTGTAGATATTAATGGATATTTATGAATATCATCTTTTGAAAAAAAATCATTTATATATATATAAAAAATTTGTTATTATTAAGTAGAACTATTTTTTCCCCTATTTTATCGACAAAAAAAAATATTAACAAATAAATATAATACATAGTAAAATTTCATCATAAAAACTATTAGTACATAACTAAAAACCATTACAACATATTCATTTTACTAATATTTATTATCGCATATGAATACCATTACATCAGTCTATGTATCCATTAACTAACAGGTAGTCAAAATATATGTTACTTGCGGGCACCTGTTAAGCTATTTGTCTCGTGTCCGTTGTAGATTCTACACTATCACACAAGACAAAATTAACCAATAAAAAATAACACTATAACTAAACTTTGTTCTCATTGAAACAACTTTCTTTATCAACTCCAATTCCGACCCCCAACTTTCCAACCCAATCTACACATATTTGTCCCTAGTATGTTTAATCAACCACCACACTAATAATCTACTAAATCAATCACTCAACCACCCTCCAACTAACCAAGGATCAAGCGAAAAGTTGTCTTATCCTCATTACCTTTTTTAAATAAGTTACCAAACACCCTATTCTATCACAGCCCACCCATTGCCCTTATTTAAACTTTAGACATCCTTCTATAAAGTTGAATAAACATCAGCTCCACTACTCCTCTGACGAGACAAAAACTATATTTACAATCTAATACATTCAACCACAATCATCCACAATCTATTTTAACTATCCAAAATCTTGAGTCTGATAATGTGATTAAAAAATCCGCAAGTTTCTCACACTTAACCCACTTTTTTCACCCTCCCGATAGACACTCTCATTTTAACCAATGAATTTTGAGAGTCACCTCACTATCCCCACAAAAAAAAGATTTAAAAAGGTATTTAAGTTTAACAACTGTACATATCAAACCCTTGAAAAAGAAAGAAATTAAACTAGCAACACGGTTAACAGATATTTTAAAAGAACAAGATGAACTCTCGTTGATAAGTGAAGATTTATCCACCCTGACAACCCTTATCCTTATTTTCTCAATCACAAGATTCCAAAACTCAAGCTTCCGTATATTATCACCAATAAGTATCACCAATAAGTAAGTCAAAATATTTAAAAGGGGTCATATCTTTCTTGTAATTTAATAAACTTGTTTCCTCTTCTAGCAAAGACTTATGAATATTCAATTCCACTAATAGACTTATATGGATGTTTACTTTTAAGATGAATACTTAACTTAACCAAAAGCAAATATGCTTTTATAGCCCTTATGTTAGCCCAACTTTTATCACCCAAAGTAAGAGAATCATTCGCAAATTGTAAATGAGAGGTTCAAAACTCCAATCCGCAACAAACATTATGCTAATAATAATAAAATAAAATAAGACAAACAAAAAGGATCCTATTGTCGTAATCCACACCTCATAATGAATTTATCAATGGGGAACCATTAACCAATACTGAAGTAGTGGCCACATTCAGGCATGCCAATATCGATCTTTTCTATATTGCAAGAAACTTCATAGGAGACATCACCATGTCTCAGTAATCCTATTCCACATAATCACCATATGTCTTTTTAAAGTCGATATTAAACAAAATTAACTATTTATTCTACTTTATTGTTTTATCAAAAATTTAATTAGTTACCAAAATGTCATTTAAAATTTGACAATCCTAAATAACAGTAGACTGATTATTTAAAATTACACTTTCCATCACTCCCTTCAATCTATTTACAAGAACATTTGTCAACACCTTATACATAAACCCTCACAAGTTATATTGGACAAAATCATTTAGAGTTTGAGAATTATCCTTCTTTGGGATGAGAACTATAAATTTACGGTTTAAAATTACAATTTCCATCAACTTCAATCTATTTGCAAGAACATTTGTCAACACCTTATACATACACCCTCACAAGTTATATTGGACAAAATCATTTAGAGTTTGAAGATTATCCTTCTTTGAGATGAGAACTATTCGCCATTTTACTATTCACATGAAATTCACTCATGAACTTGAGAAAATATGTTTTACGGTCACCCCAAAATTTTATTAAGAAACCAAAGTTAACCCATCTAGATCGAAGTTCTGGAAACTATCACAATAACACACAACTTGCCTAACTTCCTCTTCTTCAAAACATCTACCCAATTGAATACCATTGGCGTGAGAAATAGTTTTAAACCCAAGTTTGTCCGTTCTTGTCCTTCCCACACTATTTAATTGAAAATATGAGTGAAAATGTTGAAAAGTGGCATTTCTATCTGCATCTACTCCATCCATCCTAACCCCACTATCATCAATTTTAATTATAGAGTTACTTCTCTGCCTACCAACCACCATTCCATGAAAGTATTTTGAGTTAGCATCTCCTTCTTTTAATCAAATAACTATTGATTTTTTCCACTAAATGATGTAATTAATTCTAGGCATTGAGAACAATTGCGATGAAATAAAGCATTTCTCAACAATTTATGCTTCATCTAAGCTTCCAAATTCTCCTTTTAAATCCAATGTGTTCATACCCTCATTCAATACCTTAATTTGTTCCCCGATAGTATTACTATGTTTTTTATATCACTCTCTCAATAATCATTTGATACCTTTTATTTTCCTTTAGAAAATAACCTCCCCCCTCACCCCCCTCAATTCCCATACTCATCTACCTGTCATGAACAAATTTATGATACCTCTCTAATTGTGACCAACATTTGAATATAGGAAATGGACATGGACCCCAATTCTCAACCACAACACAAAACATAAAATGATCTGACATGCTTTGAATCAAAGCCTATTAAAAGCGAGAGTTCTAAACCATACAAATTTATTTTCCTTTATTTTTATTGAATTAATATCATTTAAGTCACAATCTCAATCATAAAAATAAAGACAACCATTTACGTCTATTTCTAAGATACGACGTCTTAATCATTTAAATTTTAAATATTTTTAAAATATTTGTTTATAGCTTACTATGATCGATATTAAAATTTGTCTAAAACAAAACTACTTTCAAAATAACAACAGCCTCACCAATTTTCAACTTGACTCCCTTGCCGATTGGCCCCCTCTCCTATAGTTACTCCGATTTATTTCCTCCAAAATACCTTTCTTTTTCTCATGTAAATTGGTATTTAAGCATGGTTCAAGATGATATTTTTTATGGAACTCTTATATTTGAAAGCATGACCTTTATTTTGATTTTTCAATATACATTCAACACATTATTCTCTTTCACATACATCACTAACATCTCTTATTTATAACATCGTTTTTATCTATTTTTTTTTTTCGCAAAGTGTTGATGAAGTGTATAGATTTCAATGAAACATTTTTCTTTTTCGTTGATCTGATTTTGTGTTTGAAGAATTAATTCCGATTTATCAATCATGAATCACGATTAATTAAAAATATATATATACTAAAAAGACAGATATTGTTGTCTTGTCGTATATTTATATATGTTGAATATTATAATTATAATTAGATGGGGTGTGATAATTCAAAATATACACGAAAACATCAAATATTTTAGGTCTATCTTCTAGATATCATAATTTATTTATTTTATATATAGATGTGATTATATTGTGTCTCACATCCCATCAACGTCGGTAGTGATAATACTTTACAGTAGCATGGGTCCATATAATACTAATTTAATTAATGAAAAAAACACATTGAATATATGTGGTGTGCATTGTCGAGTCATTTTGGCATGTTTTGTACTTACTCGATTGGATAATGAAAATGACACTCTCATCAACCCACCATCCTAGAGCTATATAGTATATAGCACTCACTTTTTTTTACAATAAATATAGCACTCACCTTTATGAATAATTTTTGTACGGTGACAAAAATTTGAATATTTTTTTTGGCATACAGTTTAAAAAGAATAAAAAAAATAATTAAATGATATATATTTTTAAATTATTAAAAAATAATATTTTTGTCTGTCTAAATTCTTATTCCATACAAGAATTATTCCACTTTTATTTTGGCATTGTATTCGTGGGGTTTTTCACTAGAATATTCCCCCACTCTCAACTTTTATTTGAATTATAGATTTAATTGGTAATATATAGATTTGACATTAAATTTATTTAAAATAAATTATACTCGTATCTCTTGTTTTATTAAATTTTTAATTTTTTCTTTTAATTTTGATTATCTATTTTAAAAATTAATGATTTTGATCTTTTTAGGTTTAAATTACAATTTAATAATGTGGCAATTATTCTAGTAATGTGTACATGGTTATTTAAAAAATCATAGTAACATATAATTTAAATTTAAATTAAATAGTGCCGATTTAATAATTTTTTAAAAATAAATATTTTTTAAATTAAATAATTTTTTGACTTTTTGATTTTTTTTAAAAAGTAATTTTTAAAAAACATATGTTTTTAATTAAAATTTTAATTTTTTAAAACAAAAAGAATCTTATTAAAAATGGATGTTTTTCAATTTTCAAAAAATTTTAAAGTCATATATATATATATATATATATATCACTAAAATGATTGTCATATCATCAAATTGAAAATTCAAATTAACAATATGGACTGAATATCAACAATTTTAAAAATCAAGGAATCAAAATTATTAGAAAAATAAAAGAATCAAAATTATAGATTTGATAAAATAAGAGGACACAAATTGTATATTAGTCTTTTATTAATTAGATCTCCTTGAATTAATATAATATGATTTGATTAAATACAAATATATATAAAAAAAATTTACATTACTAACGAGGATTGAGTCTTGTAGAAGGAGATAAAACTACAATGTAATGAATCTGAGTTTGAATCCTTTTTAAAAGATGTACTCATTTAATGTTTGATACTTTTTGAATAGGATTGTAAATTTATAGAAGAAAAAAAAATTTACATTATTTTTATAATAAAACATTTTTGCTTTATTAGCGTTGCATCGACATATCCCAGTTTGTCCTACTTAAAGGGAGGTTAATAGATGTGTTAGCTAGTTTACCAACTATAGTCTGTTTTTGAGAAACTTTAATTGTAACACATTAGAGAAAACTCTTATCATATATTTGGTGTATACACACTCAGGATCATTCATTTTATTTCTTAGTTTATTTTTCTTATTTGGACTTAAGTCCTTTTTCTGTAAATAAAAAAGGAATTGAATTTCAAATAATTTTTTTAGAATAAAAACTCATGGCATAAAAATCAGAAAAAGTTCTAAATAAAGTCTTTTTCACGAATGTAGATTCTCTATAGTTAAAGAAATCTCTCAATCACACATTCAAACAATGATGGTCATTAAATTAAGGTTTGACAGTTTAAAATTTAAATTGAATCTTAAATTATAAACTAAAAATTAAAATAAATATTTTTACAGGCTACTTAATCTTGATCAGACGATCGTCGATGTTCGAATGCGTGATTGTGCAATTTTTTTTTTTTTTACAAAGTCCAGTTAAAATTCCTTTTCCACATGTTATGCCACTTTTTTTCATCTTTGCCTGTGTCACCCACCTAGGTAGGAATGACCCTCAAATGGGCAAGACACAAATGAGGATTACTTTCTCTACATCTATCTTCTATATTTATTATATGAATATTTATATGAGTAGAAAGTCTTATAAATATTTCTATGATTTAAATTTAATATTTGAAAATACTATATAATATAATAATACATTTTATTGATATTGTATAACTGCGAGCATGTGCTATTAAAAAAACCTACACTATCACCTAATAATGATGGTGGCATGGGATTTCATATAATATATATGCCTTTAATGAAGTTTTGTTGGCTATACAAGGTTGAAGATTACTTACTAACCATAATTATTTATTTGTTAATATTTTTAAGGTCGCATATTATCTTGATTCTTCTTTTTTCCATAGTAAAATGGAGTATTATTCTAGCTACACTTGGCATAACATTCAACAAGTCTTTTGGATTCTCGAAAGCACATGTTATTGGAATGTGGGTGATGGAACCTCTATCAATATTTGAAAGGACAACTAGCTCCCACTTCAAAATATATTTAAATTTTAAATTTGGTAGTCTAAATAATCTCATGTAAAGTTGGTTAAAGACTTAATCAAGGAACATACACTATGCGAAAAATCTATCTTACAGCGTTTTTTTTAAGTCATTTACATCGCTTATTCAAAAAAATAAGCGTTGTAGCATCTAGCGCTGTAAAAAAGATACAACAGTGCTTTTTAAAATAAACAAACGCTATAAAATAGTTAGATATATTGTGCGCTTGTTATACTCGTTTTACAGCGCTTTTTGGAAGAAAAAAACGTTGTAAAAGCTGCATTCAATAGATGCATTATTATGCACCTATTACAACACTTTTTTGAAAAAGCGCTGTAAAAGATGCATTCAATAGATTCATTATTATGCACCTATTACAACATTTTTTTGAAAAAGCGCTGTAAAAGGTGCATTAAATAGATGCATTATTATGCAATTATTACAGTGCTGTCTTTTAATTTTTTTTCCAAAATCATTTTCATCCAGAATCAGTTCATACAATCAGTACACAATAACATAATTATATAACTTTATAATTTAACTTTATAACTTTACATATTTACACAATCAGTTCACAACATATTCATATACATATTCACATATTGACAATAACACATAACTATATACATATTCATATAACTACATATTCACAACTTTTCAAATGTGCCCTATTCATATACATATAACTATCAGAACTACACGAAACATAACTACCGTATATTCATATAACTATCCCTTGCAGCATGCCATTTCCCAGCAAATCAAATAATTTTTCATTTCAATCACATATTGACACCAGTCTTCCTTTATTTCAATTAGATCTCTTTCAGAGTATGTTGGACTGGAATTGTCAAAATATTGTGCAATATAAAAATTGAACATAAATAAGTTAGAATCAAATATATGCATAGTTTATATATGAAAATCAAATAATGAAAATACTGTACCATTTCTGGGTTTATAGTTTGATTCATATCAACAATCTCCTTCATGAATCGCAATATATAGTACCCACAGTCGATGTTGTTAGTTTGACAAGGAGAATGAAGACGAAACAAGCATATGAAGTTTACGTAATGAGGGTTAGTAACAAGGCAATGTTGTTCGTAGGGTTTGCAATGAGAAGGAGAATGAAAGGAAAAAAGCGTATGAAGTTTATGTAATGAAGATGAAACTAAAGCGGTTTAGGGTTTAGGGTTTAGGGATAGTATTTGAGTGAGAGTTGGTACGGATAGTAACAAAGATGGAGATGGTTGGCAATATGGTTCGTATGGACAGTAGGGTTCGCAATGAGAAGTACAATGAAGATGAGGATGACTCTGAAGCGTAATGAAGTTTACGAAATGAAGAGAAAACTGAAGCGGTTTACTGTTATATATAAAACCCTATTACAACGCTCAATGAAAAAGCGTCGTAAAAGACCTCCTTAACTTAGTTTTTAAAAGCCTATTACATCACTCTTTGAAAGAGGGTTGTAAAAGACCTCCTTAACTTAATTTTTAATAGCCTATTACAGCGCTCTTTGAAAGAGCGCTGTAAAAGTCCTCCTTAACTTATTTTTTAAAAGCCTATTACAACGCTCTTTGAAATAGCCCTGTAAAAGATCTCATTAACTTATTTTTTAAAAGCCTATTATAGTGCTCTTTGAAAAAGCGCTGTAAAAGACCTCCTTAACTGATTTTTTAAAAGCCTATTACAATGCTTTTTCAACAAGCGCTTTAAAAGACCTCTTAACTTAGTATAAAACAAAGCTTTGAGACCTCCTTATTTTTTAAAGGCTTTTATAGCGCTTATTGACAAAAGCATTGTAAAAGACTTCATTAACTTATCTTTTAAAAGCCTATTACAGCGCTATTTGAAAGAGCGTTGTAAAAGACCTCCTTATTTTATTTTTTAAAAGCCTATTACAACGCTTTTTCAACTAGCGCTTTAAAAGACCTCTTAACTTAGTATAAAACAAATAATTTGTAACACCCCAGCCATTATCGTTACCAGCGGTGCTACCTCACGATCTTCTCCCCCCTAACCACTCCGTTGGAAATAGCGAGTTTTTGCCTTCCGTGGGATTCGAGCCCGGTACCTGGGGGATAAGTACCGCCTCCACACCCCCCGAAAGGAAAAAACTCGCTATTTCCAAAGGAGTGGTTAGGGGGGGCGAGAAGATCGTAAGGTAGCACCGCCTATAACAGTAATGGCTGGGGTGTTACAAAAAAAGACGCGACTCAATTGGTAGTGGGTCTGTGTGGAGACAGTACTTATCTCCTAGGTATCGGGCTCGAATCCCACGGAAGGTAAAAACTCGTCAGATTTTCAATGGGAGGAAAGAGGGGGGCGAGAAGGTTGTGAGGTAGCATCGCCAATAATTAGATACATAATTAGTAAAATACCTATATTTGGATTGGTTTTTTTTCTTCCAAATAATTAGTTAAATACTTATATATATATATATATATACCAATGCTAAACTACATGATCAGATCATATTGGGATGATCAGTTAAAGTTCAAGAAAAATTCTCAGTACTCAAACAAAGTTTTTTCAAGTTCAATATAAACATAAAATCAGTTCTGGCAGGTCAAACACTTAAATTACATGAACTTAGTATAAGCAGAAAACAATTAAACACTAAAATACTAAATATAAACAGAAAATAAGTATAAGCAGAAAATCAAATAAGTATAAGTAGCAAATCAAATAAGTATAAGCAGAAAATCAAATACAGTTCAAGCCAAATACTAAAATGCTCAATTCTGGCAGATCAAACAGTAAAATTACATGAACTCGGTTTCTATTACATGGCTTATATAAAACAATTAAACACATTAAGATGTCCTTCTTCTTTTCCTGATGGGATTCACATTTGTTTGTCCATTAACGATACGATACGATAGATTAATCCAAATTCCCTCATCATGATTATCTCTAAGATATAAACCATCATCAACTGAATCAATTTCATGTGGTTGTGAGGGTTCGTAGGGTTAGGACAACATATTAAATTTATTTTTATTTATTTAAAGTGAATGATTTTTTATTTAAAGTGTAAGCCTTTTACAACGCTTGTATAAAAAGCACTCTAATAGGTCATTTAATTATATGAAAATGCATGTATTTTACAGCGCTTTTATAAAAAACGCTTTAAAAGCCATGTAACATAAGGTGGGAGCGCTACATTTTACAGCGCTTGTGTTTAAAGCGCTCAAAAAGCGTTGTAAAAGCTATGTGAGAACTCTTCAATTTACATTGCTTTTACAAAAAAACGTTATAAAAGGGTTGTAAGCATTATGTGCAAGCGCTATGTGACCCTATATGACCCTACAACAACGCTTTTTTTACAGCGCTTGTCAAAAAAGCGTTGTTGTATCCTCCGTTATTTTGTAAAAATTCTACAACAGCGCTTGTATTTAATAAGCGTTGTAAAAGACGCGCTATAAAATGTCATTTTTGGCGTAGTGATATCTTTACTTGGAATTAAAAATGCATCAACTTAATTTTTCTTCTTTTTGAAACTATTTAGATAATTCAAGTTCCTCTCACTTCTTCTATTGCATCAGATTTTTATTATTTAAGTGAAACTAAGATGAAATTTATTCAATTACATATGGCTACAAAGTTATCAGAGATTGAGTTTTTCCAGCTAGAGAAAATCCTACAAGTAGTACTACTATTGATTCTATTTGTAGAATTGTTTGGAATCTCAACATTCCCTGAAGTAAGGTTAATTTCTTTGGTGAATCCTTCATAATTGTATATCAAAACTTAGCTTTGTAATAAAAGGGTTAAATACCCATCAATATACCCTAGATGTGAAACCCAGTTTGAAACCATTTATCAAACTTTCAAGGATTGTATTTGGGTAACCCAAATTTGGTTTAGGTCCTCTTAAAATATAAAAAATTTCAACCATTTGGATGAGTCCTTCATCAATTGTTTTATTCAATTTCTTACAATAGCTAGCAAGGATAGAGTAGAAATCATAACCTTAATCATATATGGAAATTTTTTAGCTAGAAATCATAGTTTGTTTAACAAGATTGTTGTATTGGTGTAAGTCTCGACTGGAAAATCCATTTCCACTTTGAGAGAGTATAAATATTGTTGTGCTCGCCCCAATTCCATGGAAATCACAACAACATAGAAGATAGGTTGATTTAGTGTGCAAATGGTTCCCTTCGCGAAAAGATTTTATCAAAATCAATTTTCATCCAAACTTGTCAACATCAGGATTTTAGGGTTTTGGCATCGTTGTTTGCGATGTTTCTAGTGTTTTTATGGCAACATTAACCTATAAGAATAATGTGAAGTAGCAAAATTATCACTAGAAGGGGGTTGAACAGTGAGAACAGTGACAATGTTAAAGTTTTAGTTTTAAAAGGATATCCTCTTAAGTTTAGAAATGAGAATTTTTGGTTAATACGAAGAACTATCACCTAATATAGAATAAGTGTGTGTTAGAGTTTGTAAAGGTAAGTATGTGAAATGTGTGAGAGATAAAAAAGAGAGAGTAGAGTTTAGAGAAAGTGCACACAATATTTGTGCTAGTTCACCTAACTTGGACTACATCCAATCCTCATAATTCTGAGCTTTTTTCCTTGAGCTCTAAGGTACGTCATAAGATGGTATCACTTTTTGCTATGTATTTTCTTAGTCTCACCAGGCTTACAAGTCCATTTCCTTCACTAGCTTCACAAGCTTTTACAAAATAACTCAAGATACACTCGAGGATATACAATTAGGGAGTTTAGTTTTGAGTAGGATAAAAAATACAACTCTATTGCAAGATATACTTTAAAAAATATGATCCTTAAAATCTATTTGAGATTAAGAAAAAGTGTATGAGAAAATGGATAAGAAGTTTTGAACGACTTAAATCTCGATTGCAATTGGATTCTCTTAATGTTTGAAGAAGAATGATTGTCTATTTATAGATGTCTTAAAGCTTCAAATGTATAGGGCATTAAGCTATATCAATTGGAGGCTTTGATGATTTCCATTTAGACTTAACTTTAATTGCAAAACTGACCTTTAGATTTTATCCTCACGTTAAAGTACATCACCTTTTGTACCATAGACCTCTTTGTCAATTTGTTAGGATGGTTACTAAAGAATGGTCATTATCACTTGTGGATTAGCCATCCTCAAATGCTAATGTAAATGTCTTTTTTATTCTTTTTACTCTTAGTTTCTAAAATGATTTCCCTGATATTTCTTTGTGCATATTGACTATAATTGAGATGCTTGACCATGATAAAGTATCAGTTTCAACCAAAGGATGAATATACTTTGGAGGATTCCTTTGTCTCATAATATGGTTAATCGACAATGACTTCATAACTCGACAATAAAAATAAATACAATCAAGTACACAGATAGGTAATAAATATAATAAGAATCTTTAATTTTAATCAAGTAATTTTGTTATCTTCAAAACAATCCAAAAAGATATTTCGTCTCAACAAAATGGTTTTGAAGATGCAACAACGATGAAAGCTATGGTTTCATTCAAGCCAATGTGTTTGCTCTCGTGCCCAAGGTTATAGTAAGATTGTGTTTGAATTAGATTCTGAAATTTTGGTGAAGGATGATAGGAGAAAGGTGTTTCCTTGTGTGTATTGGGGCAAATACACAGAATTGTGTACTCAAAATTTACTGAACTTAGTATCTTCTTTCGATTTTTTTATTTATAGGGAAGGTAATTGGGTTGCTCACTTTCTAGCAAATAATGCTTATTGTAAGCTCAATAAGGATTGGTTTTATGAACATTCTGAAGTAATAATTCCAATTATAAGGAAGGGGGTATGAATCATAATTGCCCCTTTTAAAAAATTCCTGCTTAAAACTGAAAATTCAAATCAAGATTGATCTTGGTTATAACGAAGATTGATCTTGGTTAGTATAAAACAACAATATCAATGTTATCAATATGAAATCTGATTGTCACACATAAAGTAAATAGAGATAAAGATAGAGGTATCACACAAGGATATATCATAGTTCACCCAATCCGGGTTACGTCCAGTCCTCACAACTGTGAGATTTTCTACTAAGTGTTTAAAACAAAGAACCTTCTTGGTTTTACAATACCTAGTTTAGATCAACTTTGATCTACTACAAAGTTAAAACCTTTCCACCCAAAAAGGAGTTCAATCAAGTCACCTATCAACCTTGATAGGATTTCTTACAATCTACCCAAACTATACTAAACTCTTATAGTTTGAGTTTTACAATAATGATGAGATTGTTTTTGTTAGAATCTGAGATGTCTCAACTCTTGTTTGAGATCTGATTCTTTGACAGAGAAAAATATGAGAATGATTCTAGGAATCGAATGAGAAAAATCAGAACTGATTCATTGTATGTGAGTAAGAGAAATTCAAGTATGATTGAAATGAGTAATGGATTTCTTAGTACTTGAAGCTCTGATTTGTTCTTCATCGGGAAGCTTTATTTATAGGCTTCAAGATAGCTTATGAAAGCTCATTTAACCGTTGGAAGTAGGCCAACTATCATGAGTAAGTGAATGGATAAGATCAGCCAAAAAGAAAGAAAGTTCATGTTGAATCCAAGAACGTTCTTGACATCCAAGATCGTTCTTCGAATTGGTTGATGATGAGCTGACTTGTACTTGTGGTTATGTCAGTTGTCTGAGTTGAGTGCTTGCTTTTCA
The DNA here is from genome assembly GCF_000331145.2 of Cicer arietinum. NCBI lineage: Eukaryota > Viridiplantae > Streptophyta > Magnoliopsida > Fabales > Fabaceae > Cicer > Cicer arietinum. Next base: position 29,567,634 of record NC_021165.2, on the reverse strand, counting down.
GTCACATGTGCAGGTCTAGAAAAGTACAATCAATAGTGTAATTTACAACTTGTAGCTTTGTACTTGCACTTGCCTCATTTGAAGAATGATCTTGTTTTATACTTTTGAACCAACATAAAATATAAACATAAAATCTAAAATAATTCTCCCCCTTTGTCAACACAAAAAGGTTGGGGAATACAAAGGAAATGTATACTACACACTGAAAACAATGAGTAGACTCCAGTTCTAATTTTAATCATAGAGAGCTTTAAAAGCTCCCCCTCAGAATATGCTTCAGATTTTTGAACCAACATAAAATCTAAACATAAAATCTAAAATAATTCTCCCCCTTTGTCAACACAAAAAGGTTGGGGAATACAAAGGAAATGTATACTACACACTGAAAACAATGAGTAGACTCCAGTTTTAAGAAAAATAACATTTTCTGAAAACTCCCCCTGAATTTTAAAGAATTAATATCCTTTTTTTTATAAAAAAATCATAATACAAGGAAAATGCCACTATGCTCTTTGTCATCTTTTACAAGAGACAACATTTTAATTTTGAACATGATAATAAGCGCATACATGGAAGCGAAATAAGATGATACATGTACCTTTGATTTGTTAATGTTTCCAAAGGTTATAGACTTTCCAAATATTTGTAAATAGAGGAGGCACCATACTTTTCCATTCATATGTATTGAACATGCCTTGTCCATGTATCAATGTTCTTTCTTGATTGTTGGATGATGTTCCTACATCACAAGTTAGTAATTATTTTGGTACCCATATTTGTTTGGGTCCTTGATGGTTAGTATATCTTCTTCTAGAAGATTTTTTCTTATAATAACAATTTCATTCAACATGACCACTCTTTGAACAAAAAGAATACTTCTTTTTTCTTCTTGGAGAAAGTTTTGATATGAGACAAGAACGTTCTTCACATGAATGAAAAAACGAGGAACGTTATTCGTTTTTTGGAAATCGTTTTGCTTTGAATTTTTTATCCCTTTTTTGTAAAAACATATGTAATCAAGATGTCCAATTTTGTTATAGTAAGAGCATCTTATATTACCTTTCTCATCCTTCTTTTGTGACACAAAAGTGTTTTCATAAAGCTTTTCTTTTTTAGAAGTTTTGAAACGTAAATCATTTTTGTCAAATATATCTTCTTCAAATATCATATTCTTTTGAAAAGTTTCAGTGGTATTTATCAAGTTGGTTGAGTCATTTTTTAGTTTATGAACTTCTATTTTTAAAGAGGTATTTTCTTCCTTAGTTTCAAAACATTCTTGAAGATGATTTTGTATGGGTATCTCATTGAGAATCTTTTGTTGCTCAAATATTTTTAAATTAGATTGTTGCAGGCTTTGAATGACCTTTGTTAGTTCGTCATTCATAACTTGTGCTTTTTATTTTTCTTCCTTTTCTTTACTGAGTTGTTCTTTTAATAAACCATATTTTTGAACAAGAATGTTTTAATCACATAAGAGATTATCAAATTCTTTTTTCATTTGTTCACAAATAGGACAGAGTTTAGAAATGATCACCTCATTATTTTCTAAGTTTTCCATTGAGCACATGTTGGCTTTTGACATTACTTCTTCTTCCTGAATCTTTTCCCCTAACACTTGTTAGGTGCTCAACTTTAGAGACCGAGCTCTGATACCAATTTAAGTAACAATTCCAATTATAAGGAAGGGGGGTTTGAATTATAATTGCCCCTTTTAAAAAATTCCTGCTTAAAATTGAAAATTCAACTCAAGATTGATCTTGGTTATAACGAAGATTGATATTGGTTAGTATAAAACAACAATATCAATGTTATCAATATGAAATCTGATTGTCACACATAAAGTAAATAGAGATAAAGATAGAGATATCACACAAGGATATATTCTGGTTCACCCAACCCGGGTTACGTCCAGTCCTCACAACCGTGAGATTTTCCACTAAGTGTTTAAAACAAAGAACCTTTTTGGTTTTACAACACCTAATTTAGATCAACCTTGATCTGCTACAAAGTTAAAACATTTTCACCTATAAAGGAGTTCAATCAAGTCACCTATCAACCTTGATAGGATTTCTTACAATCTACCCAAACTATACTAAACTCTTATAGTTTGAGTTTTACAATAATGATGAGATTGTTTTTGTTAGAATCTAAGATGTCTCAACTCTTGTTTGAGATCTGATTCTTTGATAAAGAAAAACACGAGAATGATTCTAGGAATCGAATGAGAAAAATCAGAACTGATTCATTGAATGTGAGCAAGAGAAATTCAAGTATGATTGAAATGAGTAATGGATTTCTTAGTACTTGAAGCTCTGATTTGTTCTTCATCGTGAAGCTTTATTTATAGGCTTCAAGAGAGCTTATGACAACTCATTTAACCATTGAAAGTAGGCCAGCTGTCATGAGTAAGTGAATGGATAAGATCAGCCAAAAAACAAGAGAGTTCATGCTGAATCCAAGAACGTTCTTGACATCTAAGATCGTTCTTCGAATTGGTTGATGATGAGCTGACTTGTACTTGTGGTTATGTCAGTTGTCTAAGTTGAGTGCTTGCTTTTCAGTCACGTGTGCAGGGCTAGAAAAGTACAATCAATAGTGTACTTTACAGCTTGTAGCTTTGTACTTGCACTTGCCTCATTTGAAGAATGATCTTGTTTTATACTTTTAATGAAGAATGTCTTTGATTCTTCGAATTCTGGAACAAATATGATTTAGATTGATCCTTGCTTATTCTAGATGAAGATATGAGATGAATAATGTTTCTAGGGTCCAATCTTTCACAAGGAAACTAGTTATTCTTGTTTCTGCCATAAACGAAGATCGTTCTTCGTTTCTCAACAATAAGTCAAGATCGATCTTCGTTTCACTGTTTTTTGCTTTCTTGATTTTAATGAGATCTGCTTTGGATTGCTTGAGACCTATCTTTTTTAATACACTCAAATAAACATGTTAAATACCAAAACGTTTAGAATCATAATTAGAATTCTTAATTAACCTTTTGTTTAGTTATCATCAAAACATTAAATTGAGATTTTGTCTCAACATATTCTTCTCTTATTATAAACCAAGTCCTATTGGATTCAAATCTTGTGGTGTTTATAAACAAGGTTTTTTATTCAGAAAAATATAGGGATTAATAATTCAAATCTTCTTGGATTTAGGCCATTGTGTTGCTCTATAAATGAGGTTTTTATTCAAAAGGCTAAAAATTGCCCCTAAGTTTCATAATTATGTGATTTTGACCCCTTATTTAAAAATAACAATGTTGTCCCTTAACTTTATTCTCTTTAGCAAAAGATGGATTGCCGTTGATTTTGACCGTGTCAACGTTGATGTACTCATTTTAAAAAAATTATATGCCTAAATATGAAATCTAATAAAAAAAATTAAAAAATATATTATTATGTGAGAATAAAAAACTTATGAAATTTATTAAGATTAAAGTCAACATTAACATGAGGAAACCTCTTAAAAGAGGCATGGTGATTACTTGTCGAAGAAAAGAGTTTTATGTCTTTTTTAAAATATGAAAATCACCCTACATTTTGCTACATTTGTGGGCGGATTGGTATAGATTGGTCACCAAATTAAGGACTCTGAGGAAGTGGAAGATCGTGAAGGAAATGATTATTGATTAGTTTTTATTTCATGTACTCCTTTCGGTTCTAAATATAAGAGAAAATGGAATCAACAAGTTAGTGTTTAATTGATGAGTGCAAGAGTGGAATTAACATTAGATAATTGAGGTGACCAACTTTATCCAAAAGATTTATCCACTTTGATGGATGGTCCATTGTAGACAATTAAAAGTTACTTGAAACTTTAAGGTTAATCAACAATACTCTTCAGAAGTATAATTTAACGAATTTTTCCATCTTTATACTTTAGACGGTAATATGTTTAGTGTTAATTCGAGATAAATTGAGTTTTAAAGAGACATATTAATTTATTTTTATATTATCAAATTAATATCAATTAAGTCATTATCTAAACTGTGAAAAAAAATCGTTAACTTATACTTCTATGAGTATCGTCCACCGTCTTTAATATTTAGAATTTTTAAGCATTAGTCAATTAATTATTCTTTTCATATCAATTAATTATTCCTTTCACAAGAAAATAATAGTTATTCTTAATCATAGCCTTTTTTATATACTTTTATTACTAAAAAAAAATTATTTATTCATAAGAAAATTCTAAAAAAGTTGTCAAGCTCTCAATTGACATAAAAAACATGCGATATCCAAATATGTTGCAATCGCAATATATATCATTTCACACTAATTTCTCTCATCTAAAAAGATTATGGCTTTTATTATTAGTAGTATGTAGTAATAAGATTTCAAAAAGCTGGTGGCCTCTGTAGACACCAATGTCAGCCTCTGGACGAGTGTGGTATATTGAAATTGTTTAAAAAAGAATATCCTAAAAATACTTTTTTGTGAAAGGATCTAAAAATAATTATTGTAAAGTTAGGCATTTTTATTTATGATTGAAATACAAAAAGTATTCGATTCCAGAACAGAAATAGGAAAAGTATATGCTAGTTGAGCACGGTATATCTCAAGAAAAAGTGAGTATATTCTCTCCGAATAAATAATATCTATTAATGATGAAATACTTAAAAATGATTTACCTTTAACCAAAAAATAATTTTAAAATAATTTTATTTTTTAGATTTTAACATTATTTTTTTTCTACTTCTATTTTTAATTATTACAATATACACTATTTTAAATATTTATAATAATAAAAAATCAAATTTTTTATTTCATATTTATCTTTTTAAATATTTGTTTTATTTTTTTGTCTTTATTATTTTATTTTGAATCTTATAAAATTAATTTTTATTGAAATCTTTACAAATTTTTATATCATTAATAATTGAGAGACTAAAATTAAGTATTATATATTGTAAAAATTGATTCAATAAAAATTAATTTTACAAAGATTGAAACGAAAAAAAAAATGAAAACAGGAAAAAAATTTGCAAACCTAAAATAATTTTTTTTTAAGCAACAAGGACCAATTTATGTTAATTAATAATAATAAAATAATGGATTAACAAAATAATATAATAATTATAAAGAGGGATACACGTCATGATGATGTGGTGTATAAAATACCTGATAAGCAGTCACACCACACTTGCCTCCATTTATCATAGAGCTAGCACGTACTTTGTGTTTGTATTCCTTTTTTGGTATAATTTGTGTTTGTATTATTATTTTTTGACAACGTGTTGGTATTATATTCTACCCATAACTTAACATTATTAATTAGTAATAAATATCATTATCATTATTCCTTACCATATCTTAAATCATAATTCCCCACCATATCGTATAAATCATAACACCACCATCACTTTCACTTAGTCACTGTTTTTTCAGTAGGGTTTTTCTTTATATCTCCTTTTTCTTTTCTCCACACCTGAAAAACGATTTCAGTTATAGATAGAGAAAATAACTTAGAGAGAGAAAGTTAATTCATTATTCAATGGATGCGCACGCTGTGCATTTGGCTATGGCAGCGCTCGTCGGAGCTTCCATCGTTGCCGTATCGGCGTACTACATGCACCGCAAGACGTTAGCGCAGCTTATGGAGTTCGCACGGGCGGTTGAGCTTGACGGCGGTTCCGACGGCGGCGATTCTCCGCTGCATTCAAAGAAACGGCGCGGTGGTTCTAAGAGGAGGATGAACGGCAGTTATCAGCGCTTCTCGGCTTCGTTGCCGGATGTTATGGCCATTTCTGGTGGACTCGACGGTAATGGAACGATGCACGTCGAAGGGATTCCGGCAGGGTTACCTCGGTTGCAAACACTCCGTGAAGGTATTGTTATTCACTTATTTGAGAGTTTTTTTGATGAAATTGAGTTATGTTACTGATTATTGAGTTGAAAAGTTTACATGATGAACGAATTCTTTTTTCTTTTTTCGATGAATGACGAAGGAAAATATTATAAACACTATTTTGAATTCATTCATTTATTTGATATTATATTAAGATAATTTTAGCTGTAAAGAAAAGAAAGACTAAAGTTGTAGAAATCATTTAAAAAATTATTCATGTAATTAAGATAATTTTAGCTGTAAAGAAATCTAAATTTTAATGGCATGATTTTCTTTACATGTCTTCACTTCCATCAATTATTGAAATCATTTAAAAAATATTCATATAAGTAAGTAATTTTATCGATTTCAATTTGTTTCTTAGTTCATATGGATTGTTGAAGCTAGTGCGATGGTGAATTGTAATTTGTAAACATCTTTTCTACTTTTCGTTTTATTACGAATAGTCTCCGATCGACCATGAAGCACCGAAGTTGACACTAGACTCGATGCTGACACACACGTCGATTGCATGTGCCAGTGTCGTGTTGGTGTTGAAAATTGTTAGACATCAAACAAGTCTTCCATCAGAAGTGTCGGTGCTAGAGAGCCAATGGATGATAAAATAGAAATCATATAACTTTCAAAAGGAAAACCGATGTCTAAGAGAGAAGAAAGTATAAGGGAATAAACTGAAGCATTGGAATAATTAGATGATATAAAGTTTATTCCCTTTCTCAATAATTTCTCTTGGTGGGTCAATCTTCCTGGACCACATTCCTTTGCCAACACAGCTGGAATTCAACTATACCACTATTGTAGAGATCGTTGTTTTCTTTAAGGAATTATGATTTTTATGCTTTGTTTAATCGTTATTAGTATGCCCAAGTGTCCGTAATCCGTAGAAATAAAGTATACTTCTGATCCTTTCCTGTTTTTAACTGTGAAGGTGCTAGGATTATTTTGTAGTAGAGTAGCATCAACACATGGCTTTGGAGGAAAAGGGTGGAAAAGCATTCATGTTAGATTACTGCCGCATTTGCTTTGTACTATACATCTTTCTGATTCAACACCTGCATAAATGCATGACCTGTCTAACTGAAAATGTGAATCTCAATAATTTTTGTGACTGATATATATTTATCTTACAGGAAAATCTGCGAACGGAGGTTCATTTATAAGAAATATTGTAAGACCGACTTCTCCCAAGTCTCCCGTTGCAAGTGCCAGTGCCTTTGAAAGTGTAGAGGGATCAGATGATGAAGAAAATTTGACAGATGGAGCCAAACTGGATACTACATATTTGCTTACAAATGGAAATGTAGTAAGTCTTTAATGCACCCGTCGAATGAAGTTTACCATACATTTGATATTCTGTATAAAAAGAAAGCTTACTCTTGAGATGATAAGAAACTGTCCCAATCTTTCTTTCTCCCCTCTTTCTTAATACCTCCCCTGCCCTTCCTCCTCCCATGGGCTTACAATTTTAACATTTTTCCTGTTAATATTCCGCCATGCTTTGATCACCACATAATGCAAGTTTCAATATGCTTTAAAGTATTGAATTTGAATTATCTCTGATTTTGAATTTGAAATCACCTGTGTGCAGGGTGGAGAAGGTAAAAATCCATACGAGACTTTGCCTAATCATGTTAATACTAATGGAGAGCAGATGACAATCGCTGCTTCAAATATGATCCGATCTCATAGTATTTCTGGTGACCTGCATGGTGTGCAGCCTGACCCAATAGCAGCTGACATTCTGAGGAAAGAGCCAGAGCAAGAAATTTTTGCTCGATTGAAAATTACTCCTATGGGTATGAACTGTGAGATATTGGTCATTCTCTTGAATGCAAACATATTGATCTAGATGGTTTTCTCATGGCATGCACAATCCACTTCCTTCAAACATTTTTTTGTTGCTGAAAACAGTTGCAATTCTAGAAAATCATTTTGCTAACACTAATTTTTATATTTTCTGTTCAGAGGCTCCATCATCTGATGAAGTTGAATCCTATGTGATTCTTCAAGAATGCCTTGAAATGAGGAAAAGATATGTTTTTCAAGAAGCAGTTGCTCCATGGGAGAAAGAAGTTATATCTGACCCCTGTACTCCAAAACCTAACCTAGAGCCATTCTTTTACACACCAGAAGGGAAATCTGATGTAAGTTATTTTTATATTTTCAACCTGGGAAAAGTTGGATCTCCTCATTTTTTCCTTTGATTAAATGAGTGTCATCTCTGTTGTGCCACAGCATTACTTTGAAATGGAGGATGGAGTTATTCATGTATATCCAAATAGAGACTGTAAGTTAAATTTGGAGCATGTTTGCAAATTTTGATGATACCCCTGTAGCTGGGTTTTTTATGCGTGTTTATCTATTACTTGCAGCCAAAGAAGAGCTTTTTCCTGTTGCCGATGCAACTACATTTTTCACTGACCTTCATCATATACTTCGAGTTATAGCAGCAGGGAATATCAGATCTTTATGCCATCACAGGCTTAATCTTCTAGAACAAGTAAATACATATCAAAATTACTGAACATAAAAAATATACTGCAGCCTATGTTTGTTTCGAGTTACAGATAAGAATTTGTGTGTGTATTCAGAAATTCAATCTTCATTTGATGCTCAATGCGGATAGGGAATTTCTCGCCCAAAAAAGTGCTCCACACCGAGACTTCTATAATGTTAGAAAAGTGGATACACATGTCCACCACTCAGCATGCATGAATCAGAAACATCTTTTAAGATTCATAAAGTCAAAGCTGAGGAAAGAGCCTGATGAGGTGACAGTTTGAAACTCTTTGTCCCTGCAATATACATACTTTGCAGTAACCTTTTTATTTTTTTTATCGGATGTCAACATTGAACTTAAGGAAGAAGATAATATAAAAAATTCACTTCTTTTTTGAAATATAAATGTTTTGGCATGTTTTAATGAGCATTAAATGTAATAATGTACTTAAGATTATATTTCTGCAACCTATGAATGGAATGGGAAATATTACAGGGATGCTCAAAATGATTGCATGCTGTCATTAAATGCAAAAGTAAATATCATATGCATTGCTCTATGATTTTTATATTAAAGATTATTTAAATTATATTTTAGGAAGTGACATGAATACTATTGTATATTTTAACATTCTTCAGGTTGTAATATTTCGAGATGGAACATATCTGACGTTAAAAGAGGTTTTTGAGAGTCTAGATTTAACTGGGTAATGAACTTCTATAATTTAAATTGTAACTATTATTATGATTCAAATTTGCTGGAAATAAATTTCATTTATTAATCTTGTTTTTGAACTTATTTTAACAGATATGATCTCAATGTTGACCTTTTGGATGTCCACGCAGACAAAAGTACATTTCATCGTTTTGACAAGTTCAATCTTAAATACAATCCTTGTGGTCAAAGTAGGCTCAGGGAGATATTCTTGAAGCAGGATAATCTCATTCAAGGTAATTTTTTATTTTTGGTATGACACATTTGAAGTCATCACAACTTTGTGCTAGCTTTTAACCATAGCCAATTTGGCACAAATAAGGTAAACAGATATGTACTCGATGATGTGTTGGATGTGCTACAAAATACGACACGGTGATCGCTATTTATAGTTGTACTAGACTTGTCAGGATTGCTTGATTTCTCAAAATAAGAGATTGAGCAGCACAAAATTCTGGTTTATGTTTGATTTAAAAATATTCATAAAATAGAACAAAATAAGAAGTGACGTACAAGGAGAAAATTCAAAATATTTGCTCATTAAACCAAAGAACAACTTTTTTGTCTCGTGAGCAAAACAACCAAAATGTCAAAAATACCCCTTCTTCCTCAAGAGAATGATATAATGTTTAATAGACAAACACTACCAGTCCATCACCATCACCATCACCATGATCGGATATATGATGTTTAATGATGATATCTACTGGATTAGTAAAACTGGTTGTCGGTACAGACCAACCAATAAAGAACACCCTCTGAACTCACCAATGATTCTGTGCAAATTTTTCTGTTATTTTGATTTCTTACAATGGACAAAGTAGTTTGAAAGCTCGCAAACAAAAATAGTTAATGTTTCACTTGCCAATTTGCTAAATCACTCCCATTCCTTCAACTTTCGAAGTTCAAACCTGTGTTTCCACTTGTTGAAACGAAGTAGATGAAAATAAATTGGGTTAGTTGTATCTGTAGTTTGTTAAATGGGTGATTTTGGTCTCCAAAAGTTTTGATAATTGATGACTTACTGGTATGAAAAAGCCAAGAATGGGGATGGAAAGAGAATATGACTGGCACTAGTTGGTTTGAGGATGGAGATCAGGATGAATGTATGGGGATTGTAGATCAGTGGTGCTAAACTACATCTGGAATAAAGGGAAGGGGTCACACTCACACCAGGTCTAGGACAAAGGTCAGTATGGGCATATTCTATTTGGGACATAAGTGACATTAGATCACATTTAAGACAAAGGTGTTGAAGAAATCACTGGCATTAGAGGCATTATAGATGCAGCCTGAAAGGTGAATGCTGGCTGGCTTAATGGTGGATACTAACATCCAGAATTAAGCAAAATTTGTTGGAAGGGGGTGGGGTCGATATGCAGAGAGGACAATGAGGTGAGATGCCAGTGGCTGGTGGCTATACACGCCCTTACTCAATGTTAAATAGAATGACATCTTTACAGGCTTTAGTGTTGTGTTGACACTAGTGGCATTGTATCTTGGATGACCAAAGGTTGCCAAAGATGATGGTTTGGTTTCCCATTTTTAAGTCTTAGACAATAGCAGATCTAAACAAACAATGGTGCCGAGGAAAGATAAAAGGAAATACGTCTACATGAGTGCACTTGGAAGGTTGTCGATGGTTTGTTCATTTGCTGGAAAGCTTCTTAAATAGTTGTTGCATGATTGTCGATGGTAAAATAGTTGTGAAATAGCACATTTGGGAGCGTAAAGCAAGGACGGGGATGGTGGCAGTGATGTCAAAAAAGCCGCTGACATGAACCAGGAAGTGAGGGTTTCAAAAGGAAAACAAGAGAGATGGTTAATCTGAATGAAGATGATAATCATGGAATTGATGTTGATCTCTTAATTTCAGGGAACTCACAAAGGATGGTACCAATTTGATATTATATTTTATGAATTATATTGCTAATTTTCATCAATTATATTATATATTTACAACTACGACAAATAGATAAAATTATACAATTAAAACAATAATTAACTTTAGTGATTATCATGTTCTAAAAGTTCCCAAATATGCTCCACAAAGTATGTTATATATATTTTTTGTAGAAGCCTCTTTCCTCAATAGGTACTCTCTTTGTTCACTCGCCATTGGGGGTAGCTTACACGTTTTACTCCTTAATAGGTAAAGCATTCCCCATTTGGGATGCTCTAAGAGATCAGCTAAAATACACTAAAATGTTCTAAGGTTCAATATAGATTTGTGAGATATTTCCACAATTTGGAAGAAAGTGACAAGAGAAACGCTTGGCAGGTTTCTGGTCCGGTGATTTTTTTGCAATCTAATGAATATATTTTATAGATCGAGTCCATATGGTCTTTTATAGTTACAAAAACAATGAAGTCATTTCATGCTAAGGTTGGGTCATCTACATGAATTAGATAATGCCATAATGTCCTGTCGTATGTAATAATCTGTAGTTATGGAGGTTATTTTAATGAAGCCAGAAAGTTATATTGTCTAATACTATTTTATGATATGCAGAGAGGACAATGAGGTGAGATGCCAGTGGTTGGTGGCTATACACGCCCTTACTCAATGTTAAATAGAAAGACATCTTTACAGGCTTTAGTGTTGTGTTGACACTAGTGGCATTGTATCTTGGATGACCAAAGGTTGCCAAAGATGATGGTTTGGTTTCCCATTTTTTAAGTCTTAGACAATAGAAGATCTAAACAAACAATGGTGCCGAGGAAAGATAAAAGGAAATACACATGAGTGCACTTGGAAGGTTGTCGTTGGTTTGTTCATTTGCTGGAAAGCTTCTTAAATAGTTGTTGCATGATTGTCGATGGTAAAATAGTTGTGAAATAGCACATTTGGGAGCGTAAAGCAAGGACGAGGATGGGGGCAGTGATGTCAAAAAAGCCGCTGACATGAACCAGGAAGTGAGGGTTTCAAAAGGAAAACAAGAGAGATGGTTAATCTGAATGAAGATAATAATCATGGAATTGATGTTGATCTCTTAATTTCAGGGAACTCACAAAGGATGGTACCAATTTGATATTATATTTTATGAATTATATTGCTAATTTTCATCAATTATATTATATATTTACAACTACGACAAATAGATAAAATTATACAATTAAAACAATAATTAACTTTAGTGATTATCATGTTCTAAAAGTTCCCAAATATGCTCCACAAAGTATGTTATATATATTTTTTGTAGAAGCCTCTTTCCTCAATAGGTACTCTCTTTGTTCACTCGCCATTGGGGGTAGCTTACACGTTTTACTCCTTAATAGGTAAAGCATTCCCCATTTGGGATGCTCTAAGAGATCAGCTAAAATACACTAAAATGTTCTAAGGTTCAATATAGATTTGTGAGATATTTCCACAATTTGGAAGAAAGTGACAAGAGAAACGCTTGGCAGGTTTCTGGTCCGGTGATTTTTTTGCAATCTAATGAATATATTTTATAGATCGAGTCCATATGGTCTTTTATAGTTACAAAAACAATGAAGTCATTTCATGCTAAGGTTGGGTCATCTACATGAATTAGATAATGCCATAACGTCCTATCGTATGTAATAATCTGTAGTTATGGAGGTTATTTTAATGAAGCCAGAAAGTTATATTATCTGATACTATTTTATACCTGTAGGAATTGATTATATTATATAATTTACTAAATTTTGCATAAGATGGATGCACCAGAAGTTCTTGTTATGTATTATTTATTGTACATTTTATTATTTGGGTCAATGAGGTGCAAGGGGGACAAATGGAAATATTTTATACATGGATTACTCTGGTAGGAGGATAAGATTTGTTGAAAACTGTATAATAAGGTTTGAATTTGAATTTTGAATTTTAAACAGCCATGCTGGTCAGTTTGAAAATGGTTTAAGATTGTGTTTTTAAGTCAACTGCCACCTGTGGGTTAATGAACTAGTGGAAGAAAGCAAAAGTGGAAAGACTTGAAAAAACAGTTCCTAGCTATAATAAAAATGTATTAATGCTCATTTTGGAGATTATTGTCACTAGTTATGTTAATTTATTAACATCTTTGCTCACATTGACTAGGTCGTTTTCTCGGTGAGCTCACAAAGCAAGTGTTTTCTGATCTTGGTGCCAGTAAATATCAGGTGCTATAGTTATACTGAATCATTATCTAAAATTTCTTTGACCATTTTAGAAAATATAAAATTCTAACAGATCATAATTTTTCTTTTTTTATTATGATCTTCTGTATCTGGGCTTCTTAGCTTCTATCATTAACCATAAACTTGGACTGGTTTATTTCTATTTTACTCATGTTAATGCCTCCAACTTGAATGTGCCACATTGGCTCATACACATGTAATCTTTATATAAGTTCCGTTTAAGGCAGATGGTAGTAGAACTTTCTTGTGGGTGTACAATTATTTTAAAACACACTTTTTGTTAAATTGCATTACAAAGATATCTACTAAAATTTTCTTTTTCCAATTGTTATTGGCGATGCCTTTCTTTAGCCTCAGTATTTGTGCTCATAACACTTGTTACAATATTCTCTGGAAGCATTTCAAATCGTTGGTAGGTTTATAATTGTAATAATCTTTTATTCATTCTTTTTAACCTTTGAAAAACTAGTAGTAACCAGTTAAGGCAGTTGTTGCTTTTTTTCCTTCTTACAAATATAAGGAATAGATTTGGCGTTTGTTCATGTTTGTATTTATAATGGTTTTCCATTTCCCTGCCTAATGGTACAAGTCTTGGTTGTTGTGAATAATAATTTACCATTATTTATTTATAATGGTTTCCCATTTCCCTCCTATATTGTTATTAACTCATGCATATTTGTACCTAATTCGTTCACAGATGGCTGAATATAGAATATCAATATATGGGAGGAAGCAAAGTGAGTGGGACCAACTAGCCAGTTGGATAGTGAATAATGATTTGTACAGTGAGAATGTTGTTTGGTTGATTCAGGTATTCTCTAGTCATTTGCTTAAATCACTGATTAGTTTTATTTGTTAGAATGGTATAATGAAAATTTATTGTTAACTGTTAATTCCGCAATTGCATAAATCAGTAATCTCTATAGTTGTCAATTTCACAGTTTTAAGTTTCATTTTATAATTGGTGCTTGTCTCTTCACATTGAGTTTAAGATTTTTAGGTTAAACATTATTCCAAATCTGTAAATCATTCTGTTGATGTTCCTTTTAGGATTCTTAGTATCTGGTAGTTTTTCAGGAACTTTTCCATTTATGGTTTATTTTGTTCAGAGATTTTGTTTTTTTTTTTTTTGTCAATTAGATGCCAGTTCTTATAAATATCTGTCTTGCAGCTTCCCCGATTGTATAATGTGTACAAGGAAATGGGAATTGTGACCTCATTCCAGAACATGCTTGACAATATCTTCATTCCACTTTTTGAGGTTACTGTTGACCCTGATTCACATCCTCAGCTGCATGTTTTCTTGAAACAGGTTTGGTCTTTATCTCCATTCTATAGTATTGTTTAATTTTGAAGTTAAACATCCATTTTCTTTTCTCCGAAGATACAAGTGACAGTTTGGTCCCTGAATAATAAATATTTTGTAATGACCCATCTTTTCACTTATGACATAAAATTAATCCTCTGATGGGGATCAGTTTGATATTGAAGCAACAGATTGAAAATGAACGACCATTTTATTATATTTATTAATCAAGGATCAAACTAATGACACTATTTTTTAAGGATTGAATTAGTGACTCTACTAGTTTTATACTACACTGTACGGATTCTGCCTTTATGGCTACTTTTAGAACTGTTTTATTACCTATACACTAATAAAGCATTTAAAGGAGTGTAAATGCCCTATAACTATGCATTGCATAAACAAGTTTGTTTATGCAGTATCAGTCATTGTCATTTAATAATATCATTTAGTAGTTGTTATTTGTTTTCATTTTTAAGGTTGTTGGGTTGGATTTGGTGGATGATGAAAGCAAACCTGAAAGACGACCAACAAAACACATGCCCACGCCTGTTCAATGGACTAATGTATTTAATCCGGCATATTCATACTATGTGTATTACTGTTACGCAAATCTGTACACCTTAAACAAGGTATGTAATTTTTCACCAGAATGACTCTAAATTGTTGCTGGAGTTTTGGGCGCTTAGTTCACAAAAAGGTGTAAAAAATAACAAAAGGGGAATTGACTGGGGATGGTCTTTTAACCTCTGTTAGTAATGTATTCTTCGTAATAGCTTAAGCTGCACTTGCATATCTCCCATATCATATTGTTTTTATGTTAGCAGTTCTGATCTGACTATCAGTATAGTCTATGCACGTTGTTTTTGCTTTCTGTAGTGACCACAAACCACCTTCAACATGTATTTCAAGCTTTAAATGCCTCTAACTTCATGAATATTTGTACTTTTTGATTTTGTTTCGACACTTAACTTGTTCTAATATTATAATATTTCCAGCTTCGTGAATCAAAGGGACTGACTACAATCAAATTCCGTCCTCATTCTGGAGAGGTATATATTGGAGTATATTTTGTGTTAATTAATTGTGCTGTGGTAACCTGATGGCATCATTTTGTCTTTAGGCTGGTGATATTGACCACCTTGCTGCTACCTTCCTTACGGCTCATAACATTGCCCATGGAATCAACTTGAGAAAATCGCCTGTGCTTCAATATTTATATTATTTGGCCCAGGTTTGGCTCTATTATTAACTGATTATTACTTGGTTATGATAAATGCAACAACTACTTATTTTTAGGTGGGTACTCTTTTTTTTACAGATTGGACTGGCAATGTCTCCTCTGAGCAATAACTCTCTATTTTTAGACTACCATCGAAACCCTTTTCCTGTGTTTTTCTTGCGGGGTTTGAATGTATCACTTTCTACTGATGATCCACTCCAAATTCACTTAACAAAGGAACCGTTGGTTGAAGAGTATAGTATAGCTGCTTCTGTGAGATCTCTTTCTCTCTCTACCTGTGCACATGTGTTCTACCTATTGACAATGCTTACCATTTAGACATGTTCTTCCTTTACAGGTGTGGAAATTGAGCTCATGTGATTTATGTGAAATTGCCCGAAATTCAGTTTATCAATCAGGTTTCTCACATGCTTTAAAGGTACACTTTTTATCTGATTCTCCCGTGAATGAAATCCTCTGCCACCAAGACATTCTTTATGTTTTATTTTACATGTTCTCAGCGAAATCCACAAAGAGTTGTCTTAGACGAGCATGACCTAATGCACAATATCAATGCTCAATATGATTATCTTAATGTATTGTACTCCATTCATGTTCAATATTTATTTTGAAATTTTCATTCTCAGAATTGTGAAGCAATTATTTGTAGCAAAAAAAAAAAAAAAAGGAATAAAAAAATTATTTTCTGCAACCTCATATAGTTACTTATTTATATCTTGAGCAAAATATGGGTCAATGAACCATGTGTTGATAACATCGAAGTATTTGAAACTGAATTTTTTTAGCTGTTACCTGATATGGAAAATATATCTTCTCAAATTTTAGTCTCATTCAAGAGTATTTTAAATTATCTCTGGGAACCACTTTTTATTTTAGATTATCCAATACGATTAGTTTCTAAATATCTTTTTTAATATTAATGTTACATTCCCCTCTTTTATTTCAATTCTTAAGAGTCTAGTATTAGTATAAATAAGTGCAGTGCTTTGTCTTTTATCCTCAACATTATATCAAACTATAAAAATAAAGTCTTTATTTGTTTGTCTTTCTCCGTTATCTGCATCTCTATGTGTGCCTTGTAGCCGTTTAGATGAATTTTCTGTTCAACATTAAAAAACAACAAAATTTGTCGCCCACATCAAGAGGTCATAGGTTACAAAGATTCTTGATGGGAAAAGTTTAATTTACTACTTTACCCCATTGAACTTAGGTTCTAGATTCAAGAAACTAAAAAATGGCTATTTACATTATTAGTTTGATGTTAATATGAAAGGATAAAAAAAAATATTAAAGGGTCCAAATGCACAATTCAGAAAGTTTGGGGTTTGCATTGCACTATTTTGTAGTTTGAGGACCTAAACACAACCCTAAGTTGGAGTGGTCAACTTGGAATTTTCACTTGTATGTTATGAAATGAAACAATATTTCTGAATCCATACTGGGTTACCACATGAATCATGCATATACTTCTTTTGGAGTGTTAGTATAACATTAAAAGGTGTAATGATTATGATGGTAGGTAGGTCTTATATCATGAATGAGGCTATTTAGTATGAGCAATTTTTTAAAGAAACACAAGAATGATACTTGTCAGTTTATTTATTAGAAGTCAGTCAAAGAGTCATTCTCATACTTAGTGGAAAACATGAGAGTGCAGGTGGAAGAAAACTGTTCCTATAATTTGGATGTTTTCGTTATTTGTACTTTCTTACGGTATATTATTTCCCTTATATAAATGTGAATCTTATGCTATTTAATAGAGTTGTAAAGTGTCGTAAAAAAAATATAGTTGCAAAGATAACTGTATTCTTCTCAACTGATCGGTGTCTTGTTTCAGTCACATTGGATTGGTAAGGAATACTACAAGAGAGGGCCGAATGGAAATGACATTCACAGAACAAACGTTCCTCACATTCGATTAGAATTCCGTGACACGGTATGGGTTCATTAATGGTTACACTACATATAGCTTTTTCTTTGCTGTTAATTTCTCGTGTCACTGAGTTTAATAATTAATGTTTGATTAATTTTCATGTATGATTAAAATATGCTTATATAAACAAATCGGAACTGCTAAGGTGTTGGAAATAAAATTTTATTAAATTATATAAATTATTTGAAGAAAATATGCTTTGTAAATTAGAGTAACATCATTCTAATAGTCCTTCAGACACCAATGCAATAATATGTTAAACTAAAAGGATCAATCCTTGGAAAACCAAGACAATTTACTTTTGATTAGTAAAAACTATTAAGTATTAAATTCTAAATAACTGAAAAATATATGAACCAATATTTAATGGTAAACTTAAATAGTGTGATTTGTTATGTGTTGATAACGGGAATCACACATTGGAGTGCTATCTTTGCAGATTTGGAGGGAGGAGATGCAACAGGTTTATTTGGGGAAATCCATCATTCCTGAAGACATAGAAAAATAGTGTGGCAAAAGCCTGTATTTCATACATGAGCGCTGGAAATTGTGAATAGGTTCTACTTTCTTATTTCCTTGTTCCTTTTCATATACTTTGATGGTTTACACAATGTTTTAGTAAACGGACAGTTGAACCCGACAAACCATGAACAGACACACTATGGTTAGGTTATTTGAGCGGTTTGTTCAATCTGTTTAAAGCTTGGAGGTCTTACCAGTTGGATGTCTGGTTTGTTTTTTAGAACATTGGGTTTACGTAATTGGAATTGGCGATTCTTGACCCTGCTCCAGAGTTTACTAAATGTGTGTTCACTTGTAGGGGAAGAAAGTGAGTTCCTCAAACCCATTCAACCTCAGATATCCTGAGATTGAAGATGTTACAACACTGGGTCGATGACATGAACCTGATATATAATAACTAAAGATCCCTGAATTATATCAACGTATAGCCCTGGGAAAGTGTTCTGTTAATATATTATTAATTTAGGCTAGAATTTTAAATGGCAACTGTTGATGCATGTTGCTGTTAGAAATATTATTGAAAATAATAATAATGCTGGTAGAAATATTAATTAATATGATCTTTTGAAGAGGGAGATTCTCTCAAAATTTTGATTCCCGGTGCTTGTTAGTTGAAAACTGATGGGCCTATATTACAAGTTTTATTTTATTGTACTTGTTCTATATTACAAATTTTATTTAGACTGGTGACGTAATACGGTCCCTGAAAGTAGAATGCCAAAATATATTGATTGGCTTAGTACGGAATAATATATTTGTCTCAAACCATTTTGTTCGTTCAAAGATGTTGAATTCCCAAAACAGCTTAAAGGCGACCAATGATCTTTGAAACAAAAAGGGTTGTGAAGTTTTGTTCTAATAAAGCTATTTATTATATGGGAAAAATGATAGTTATATTTAAGTAGCTATTCAACTTGTTATGATTATTATTTTAATTTCTTAGTAGATTCATTTTTCTCCTAAGTAACGAGTCCAATATAAAGGATCCAAAAAATTGTTTGATATTTAAATTTTAATAATTGTGAATGTGCAGCAGAATGTATCTTGTGTGGGTGAAGCTTGAATTTTTTTTTTTTTATAATAAAAAAAAATTTTTGGTAAAAAAGAAATTGAAGTTTTAACATTTCTTTGTGCTTTTTCTCAAAGCACAAAATGATTGAATGTTGTATAAAAAACATTATTGAAATACACTGTCTTGGTTTTGGTTGTGGATAACTCAAACACAGTATTTTTGGTTGTGGATAACTCACAAACTATTGGTAAATTTTTTTTCCTTCTTTCAAAAGGAAATATAAGTTGATGTTTATATTATTTTTGAAAAATATTTGTAATTAATTTGTTTAGAGATTATAGTTTTGACAAATTTTTGTAATATAAATTTTGTTTATTTTATCCTCCTTGTTTAGAGATTATAATTCTCATTCAAACCACCTAATATCACCGTAACGTTTTTAAGATAAAAAAACATTCTAACATTAGACATCGACATTACATATACAAAACATATTACTTGAAAATGAAGGAAGAACCTCCTAGATTCATATATACCTTCATTTCACCTAAAGATACCTATGATTAGACTTGTCCTTGTCACTATGCTAGCTAATTATTACAACTAAAACACACAACAAACACAACCTAAACCATATTTTGACAAACATTTTAGTATAGCTAGCATAAGAGTTAACACACATGCAAGATCACTTGTTCTGGTTCCTACCACTACCAGTTTTGAACTTGGATTCATCAATGTCAATACCTTCCTCTTCAGCACGCTCTTCACCTGATTTGTCCATAGTGCTCAATCCACCTTTACGGCCCATCTCCTGATACCCTTCTTTCCCAAGTTGTTCTTTCCTTGCCTGCCCTCCCTTGCTCCTCCCTTCATTTACACAATAATCACCAAAAATAATTTCAACTTATTGATCCAAAAAAAAAAAACAAAGACCAAATACACAATAATAATTAAAACAATGGCAATTGTAGCAAAAATTATGACAATCACAAAATAAAAAACTAAAATAATATATAAATAAATTAAAACTTGTCCTAAAACAACTTAACTAAAAATAAACATTTTGATAATTTGTAACAGAAATAATAACTCTTAACACAAATTTTTTGCTTAACAAATGTAACCCAAATAAAATTTGAAATACTATTTATTATTTAATTTTTTGTATATTAAGTTGGATTAGTTAAAACTCGTCCTTTTTTTTGTAACACAAACATTTTGCTTAACAAAGATACCAATATAAAATTGAAACAATTTTTAATACTAAAATTTTTGCATTAATTTTAGTTGAAACATTAAACTTGAAAAAAAAACCATTCTCAACATATTATAGAGAGAATGTGAGAAGTAAATGTATGGATTTATTTATCATATCATAATTATAATATATGTAACCTTCAGCAAGATGTTCTTGAGCCTCAAGGCTTTTGCCTCCAGTACCACCAGGAACAACAGTCTCTCCTTGCCTTGCTTTCTCATCAAGCTCTTGTCGGTTTTGTTGAGATGCCATTTTCCTCAAAACTTTGGATTGGTTGATAATGCTATGTAATATCAATTTCTTGATTAGTACTCAAGCTAGGTGATTAAAAGAAATGTTTGAAGGGGTTTATATAGAAAACAAAGTATAAAAAATATTTAATATTGCATGGATTGATCTTTATCTTTAGGGTGAGTGGTAATATTTGAGAAATAACCAAAATATGACAACAGGGTAAATAATGAAAAGAGTGGTTATTAAGTGACATGTGTAACAGACGCGGCGAAGGTGGAAACAAGACACGCATGATTTTGGAACTATTCTAATGACACGTACGAGCTCTAGAGCTTTGTTCCGGTTATCTCACAAAGAAATTGTATGATAAATTAGTTTTTACTTTGTGTGTGGAAGTCGAGAGAAATTATACTACTATTCAAATTAATATTTAACTTTTAACATATATGGTACATTGTATACGGGTACTTCTAATAAATACGTAAAAAAAGTTATATATGGGATAACAATTCCCTTTAAAAATAAATTGAACAATATCTATTATTAATTTTTAAATGAATAATTATTATTTTTGTATAATTAATTATAAATATTTATAATATTAATTATTAATTTATTCACTTCATTTATTTTTTTAGAGGTGTCAAATATTTTAAACAATATATTTATATAATAACTTTCAATTTTAAGTATAAATAAAAGTGAGCTAAATAGAACATAAGAACATAATTTATTTAATTCAAAATTTAAATAACAAATATCAATTATCCCAACAACGCAGGGAGTTGTAAAATAACGTAATAAGAAAAATATTTTTAAGATGTTCTTAACTATATTTAGTGTGCTAAGTTGAAAAAGTCATCTAATTAGTAACTTTTAAATTCACCCGTAACATAATGGAATTAAAGTTTTATTTTAATTATTAAAATGAATTATATATGTAGCAATCATATAAATTGATAAATTTATATGATAATAGTCAAGATTTTAAAAAAAAATCAGTATACTGGATTATTTTAAACATGACTCATATATATATATATATATATAAAAGAGATATTCATTCATAGTAAGCTAGATTAAAACTCACGACCACAAGAATATTTCTATTCTCTTACTAATTTTCTTTTTACGGAAATGATTAAAGTCAATTCACTGTAAAATTATATCTCTCTTTTACAGAAAAAAATCCGTCAGAATATATAGGACTAATCTCAATCCTCTTATTTATCAACTTATTATATATATATTCATCCATGCATTTGCGTAAATACAAAATAAAATATTTCATTCAATTCACATATATCACACCAATATATAAAAAAAATACAATATTAAATATTTAGATCATTCATAAAAGAGTTAACAATAATTTATAATTATTTAAGTACCAAATTGAAGTGCTAGACATAATGTCAAAATATACTCCTAGATTAGGAAAAAACGAATTTAAAACAGAAAAGAACCCCCTTCTCAAATTGATAAATTCTCTTAGCCAATTAAAATTTTCTAAGCGAATTTTATATGATGCAAAATTCTATTTTACGAATTTCAACATAATTCTTTTCCATTCTAACTCTCAAACCCTCTTTAATCATCATCATGAAAATGAAGGAGATATTTCAAGGAACCCACGTCAACACATATCCACATCACAACAATCAAAGTCAATACATAAAACATACAAGTCACACCTCAAAAGCATTACAACATGCATTCCATGAAACAAAATTTAACGTAGAACATTCAACAAACATATTACATGCAAGGCTTAACAACTTAATATTTATGAATGAAAATAGACAAATATTTATTTAATCTCTTTCATATTCAATCTAAAACCCTAAACACACTCTATAGAAGATTTTAGTTGGGGTTCTATCTTACTTTAGAAACTTTTGAAGGAGATGAGAAATTCCTCATCATAGTAAACCCTAACCTTCTCTCCATCCAAAGTTCACTTCTTGCTACATTTTTTCATCCTTCAATTTCTTCTTTTATCTTTTTCTCATCACATATACAAAGGAAGGGGAAGAATTATGTTGTATTTCTTTCATTCTCATTATGCTTAGGTGAAGTATAAGGTTAATTAAAAGGGATGTTAATGAGTAAAGAGGAGAAAGGGATGATGATGTAGTTTATTTCAAGATCGAGAAAATAAATAAATAAAATGGTATCCTAAAATGGAATGTGGGAGTGGAGTGAGTGAGCATAAGTGTTAGTAATAGTGAGAAATGAAAACATTTAAGTAAGTGTGTTCCTTATTTCTTCTTTACTAACATAAGTTATGAAAAAACTATAAAAAACTAAACCATATCTATTTTAAAATCAATATATAGATTTACATTTATAACAAAATTTATTATTTGATTTAAAACCGGTTATAAAATCAATTGTAAAATTAGTTATGGGTAAATAACATGTTTTTAATTAAGCAACCAGTTTCGAAAAATTCAATTTTAAAATTGATTTCTATATTTTTTTTCGATCTTTTCTTAAAATCTTCTGATAAAAATTTTTCAATTTTTTCGATAAAAAATGATTTATAATTTTTTTAATTCGAGAAAAAAATCGATTTTTTCGATAAATTTTTTTAAAATTTTTCTCACCAAATTTTTTGAGAAGAAGTTCAATTTAAAATTTTTCTGATAAAAAATTTTTTTTAATTTTTTTTTGATACTTTTTTGAAAAAAAATAAATTTAAAAAAGAATCTCAAAATCAGAATCAGAATCGTTTTAGAGTTTTAGGGATTTAGAATTTTTAGGAGTTAAGTGGATAAAAATCATATTCAAATATAAAACATAAATGGTTATCCAACCGGTTCATAGATAAACCGGATTATAACCATATGATTCTAATCGGATATTTAAAATAGATTTGAATCCGATTTTAGATTTAGGCCTCATCCGGATTTTTTGCACAACCCTAGTTCTAACTCTCTTAATTCTTCAATAACCAACCTAAACTAAATCAATCATAATTAAGATTTGCATTACAATAGTTAATAAATAACTCTACTCTTAAATTATATATGGTTACATAAAATATTTTGGGCATAGTATTTGTACTAACTTTTGAAATAAATAAAAAATAAGAATGGGGATAATAATAAAATGTTGAAAAATAGAAAAATTGATAGAAATTTTGTTTGTTTTGTATTATATCAAGAGAACTCAAATTCTTTACTTGGGTTTGAAGTATAAGACAACCTCCAAATTTAGTCTTAATCTATTGTTAAGCGACTTATATTATTTATGCATTAAAACTCAATAGTCATGTACATTATCAATTACCATAGTTTTAGAATTTTGTCATCCATGAATTATAAGTTCTAAATTTGTGAGAAAGAATCACAGGGGCGGAGCTTCATAGGGACAAGGAGTCGCGGCCACCCCAAGAAAAAAAATATAAAAACTTTGTTTATAGATAAAATGACTAAACTGCCCTTATTAAAATTAAACAATTACAAGAATTCCTAAACCTAATTCGGTTTTCTCTTTCTTCCTCTCTCTAATCTCTCCCTTTTGCTTACAAGTTACAGCCTTCCTCTCTCCCTCTTCCATAATCAAATTCACGAATCAATCACGACAAACGCGCGACCGCCTCTGCTCCTCTGCCAAATCACGAATCACTCCTCTGCTTGCTGCGAGACTGCGGCCGCCGTTGCCTGACTGCCTCTGTGGCCGTTCGTCGCTCTCGCCTCTCTGTTCGCCGCAACCTTTCCTCATCTGTCTCCAGATCGCGTTGCTGCTTTCTTCAAAAGGTTTGAAGTTCTACTTTGTTATTGCTGATTTTTGGTAGGTTTGATTTTTGTTAGCATGAAATTTAAAGCTTATATTGTTAGTGTTGAGTTTGGAGCATTGATTTGGAATTTTGATTTGGAGTTTCAATTAGACGTTAGTGCTGATTTTTCTTTAGAGTTTTTGTGTTGCACATAAGGTGTTTGATTTTATGTTAATATAAAGTGTTTGAGTTTTTTTTGTTTCACATAAGGTGTTTGATTTTATGTCCATATAAAATGTTTGAGCTTTTTATGTTTCTTAAATTGATTGATTTAGATAAGTTTGTGATAATGAAGAAGAGTAAAAGAATCGATTCTTTTTTCTGAGTCTATTATTGATGATTTCCAACAACCTTCACATCATTATTATTAGCATAAAAAATCCTTTAGTCAAAGTACTTTTGATATATCTTAAAATCCTCTTTGCTCCTTGCAAATGACTATCACATGCCTCTTCTAATTTGCTAAGCAATCCAATTCCATATATTATATATGGTCTAGTTGTAGTCAAATATCTTAGGCTTTCGAGAGAAATTTTTATATAGGATTGAGTCTACCATTTTAGCATCACTTTCTCTTGTCAGCTTCCACTTTTCTTCAACTGGCGTGGAAACAGGTTTTGAATTCTGCATCTTCAGAATGTCAGTTGTACACTTCTTTTGAGAAATAAAAATTCTATCGTTCCATTGAGTGATCTCAATGCCAAGAAAATATGACATTAGGCCTAAATCTGTCATTTCAAAATCTGTCATTTAGTCAATTCTTTATTTTGGAATCAAATTTGAACAGTTCTTCTAGATTGATTATGTTATTCATATTGAGTTTGTTAATTCTTCATATTGATATTGTTCATATTTTGTAGTAGATAAATCTTGATCAAATTGTCTTATAAATAACTTGTGATAAATCATGATCAAATCTTGATCATATCTTCTTTTCAACTTGGTCAAAGATTGTCTTCAATATAAATCAGAATCAAATCTTATTTTATATTTTCTTCAAAAACATGAATCTTCTTTTATAATCATTCTTGGCCTATGTCAGTTCAGAGTGCTTTGATTCTACAACCACTATGTTTCTCTACAAATGCCTTAAATGTCTTGAAGGCATCACAAGCTTCTTATTTCTGCTTCAAAAAGTGTATCTAAGTCTTTCTGCTAAAATCATTAGCAAAAGTAAATAAATATATTCAGCCACCAGATATTGGTATTTCAACTGAACACAAATTTGAATGAACTATCTCTAGTAGTTTCTTGCCCTCCAAGATCTTCTAGTTGAAAAATTCTTTATGCTTCTTTCCAATTTGACAAGTCTCACATATACATTTGGAATATTTACTATAGGCAAGCCATAAACATATTCTTTTCATGACAAGTAATTCAAGCCAGAAAAATGAAAGTGACCAAATCTCATATGACACAACCAATCATCATTTGGAATCATAGAACTCGAGCAAGTAAATATTTCATGTTGAATTTTCAAAGGGAATATACGGTTATGTACCATTCTCCATACACTCTCATCTTATTCTCAAGATTTGTAACACGAGAGAAATATTGTTCAACGGTTTCTAAACTAGACATTTCGTACCTTTTATATTCTCTTTGTAGAGATTGCAATTTTGATTTCTAGGCTTTCTCTACTCCTTTATGTGAGAGTTTCAATATGTCTCACGCTTCTTTAGCAGTTTTAGCATTTGCTATTTTCCATCAATTGAATACTCGACTCCTTGATGTATTTGTGTAAGTGTCAACTGGTCTCTTCGAGTGGTTTCATAGGCTCCTTGTTGTAATCCAAGAACCACAGCTCCAAACATTGTGAGTTTTTAAATGTGTTGTCATCAAGAGTTCCCAATTACTAAAATTTAAATTTGCATTGATATTGGATCAAACGATATTGTAATTTGTTGTCATATCTCTTTTTCAATAAATTCACAAATTTTAAATGGCGAAAACTCTTTGGTTCCTTACAAATTAAAAATATATATATTTTTTTTATATTTACACTAGCAGAATCTCAATTATACCATTTTGATATCAGTAAAACATGTAAAACAAACAATTTGAACCAGAGCCAAAACAGAGGAACTGGTTTCAAATTTACACAACTATTTCATTCATAGAATTCATACAACAAAGCATGTCCTTGACAATTAAGGCAACAAAGACAAAAAAAAACTTACTATTAAGCAAAAAGAACCAAACGGTGCTACGACAGTCAAGCGATGTCTCCTACGACAGTCAGACGATGTCTCTTATCCTTTATACTAGTTGTACTTAGTGTGTCACGTCCATATAAACTACCAATAACATGTTTTCTAATAATTAAGAATGAGACAACTTGTGTCTGTCAATATTTCTAGAAAATTTTTTATTTATTTTTTTGAATAATATTGTACGTTTGTTTGAACTTAAATAAAAATAATATTTAGTTTAAAAATTTAGAGATTATTTCATAAAAATTTATTTAAAAATAATTTTTTGATTTTTGTTTATTTATTATCATAAAAATGATTTTTTAATCTATTTACATACAATTTTATAAAAATTATTTTTTAAACTACAAAATTATCATAAAAATATGATTTTTTTAATTATTATTTCTTAAACATATTTTAAAATTGATTAATGTATTTTAAGTACTCAAACTGCTATTTTTAACTTTTCATTTTTAATAAAAAGATAATTTATTTAATAAAATAATGTTTCAAAAATCTAAAACAATACCGTTTAAATAATAAATAATTTTTAATTTAAAATAATAGATTTTTTTATAAAAAAATCTAAAACAAAGGCACCTTAAAATATATTTGAGTGTAAAATACATCATAACAGGGAACATTATATGTTAAGCATTAAAAGTATTACATTTATAGAGGCAATGTTCACAATTTTACCTTCGAGGTTCTATTTATTTATAATTTGATAATTGATTTTAGTTTTTTTTCTCAATCATTGATTATTAGTTAAAACATAAGTCTAAATAAATTTAGTTTATCTTTTAATAAATTACAATATAATTATCAAAAAATTGACATTTTCTTAAACTCTATTTATCATTAAAAAATTACATTAAAGAGACCTGATATTATATTTTAGTGTAAAATATATCATAAAAGCGACCATTATATATTAGGCGTTAAAAATATTACATTTATAGAGACAAATTTGCAAAATTATATAGACCAATTTGAAAATTAATAATCATTTTACAAAATTATAGGGACTAACATGCAAATTTTAAAACATAAAAAAAATTAATTTTGTGATTTTTTATAAATATAAAGACTATTTTAAGATTTATATTTTATAAAGTAAATAAAAAAAAAATTAATTCTTAATTTTCTCAAGTAATATTTAAAATTATTTGTAAAAAAAAGTGATATTTAAAATTACCTTAATTTAATTTTCACAACATTCCTTATAAAATCTCTTTATTTTAATTTTTATTTAAATTTATTATCTAAGTAAAGTTATTAATTTTTAAGAATTTGATTTAATCTAAAAAATCACATTCTCTTGTAAAACTTTCTCATCTATGCACACATGATGTTGGTTTTTGGTTTTATTATATAGAAACGTATTAATTGATTGACATTTGTCACTGAGACTAATTTTATTTATTTTTGTTTAAGGTAGTTAGCAGGAAACCCTTCTTTTCTCTCTAAATCCATCTAAAGTCTAAAGAGATTATAGACATTCCCTGTGAAGATTCTTCCACTTGATGTGATAGCACATAACTCTAGGGTTTAAGAGTTAGTTAAGATAATGGTCAAGCTAATAATAACTCTAGGGTTTAAGAGTGAGTTAACACAATGGCTATGTTAATAATTGCTCTTCAAAAGTAAATTATTATTTTTTTTTTTTTAAAATATAGTAAATTTTTCGAATTTAAATTTAAAACAAAATATTTAATATTTAAACTTAAGGACTTAAAAGTAGAATTTTTTATCAACATAATATATAAATTTTTGAATTATTAAAAACACCAATTTTAAAGTAAAATTTTTACATTTAAGTTACTAATATGTGTTCAAACTTTTTGTTTAAAATAATTTTTTTTTAAATGGACAAAGTATTAATTAATTGTTATGTTAGTATTTTTCTTCTCTCTTAAATTTGAATGCAAAATTTTTAATTCTTCAATCTCTTAATCCAAACTGGTTCAATCTCTTAATAAATGTAGATGTTTAATATTCTATTTCGTATATTTTTATAATATATGGAAGATAAAAAGGCAGTTTTGATCGCTGGAATATAAATGCTTTTTAGATTATAGTTTCATCAATTTTTTATATTCTTTCTCTAATTTAATATTTCCTCAATTTTAGTTTTTCATCTGAAATAAGTGACGTGACAACTAGAGAGGCATTTGACAACAGTAACACAACCTCCCGCTTTAGATTTTGTGAGTTAGACAAACCGATCATCAATAAACATAATTGGAGCAATCAAAAAAATTGTTTACAATTAAACAAATACTACAGTTAGGAACGAGAATTTGTCAGAATCGATTAACATGAATCTACCTTCTAATTTAATCTAGTTCATGTCAGACCAAAATTTTTTTAAGACAAATTCAAAATTTTAGAAAAATTTATTTAATTAAAAATATTAAATTACATATTGCATAAAAAATCTTTTAGTTTATTAGAACAATTTATTTAATTTAATATAAATAATATCTTTTTTTCATTATTTATAATTATTATACTAAATTTTAATTCTTTTTTAGATATTATACTTTTAATAATTTAAATATATTAATTTTTTTTGGACGAATTGAAATAGAATATCATATAAAATTAAAAAATTTTAAATATCAGATTAAGTATTAAAATATAATTTAATATTAATTTATTTGTCCAAAAAATTTAAAATAAAATAGAATTTTAATAAGACTAACAAATCATAGCAAATTCAAAGATGACACGCCTTGAATTTTTTTTTGACAAAGGCACGTGTCTAGTTTTTGCTGGCCGAGACTATTCCCAGCCCTTACTACAATTTGGCTTTGAAATTTTACATAAATGTTTTCTTACATGCAAATATTTAAGAAATGTGTTGTGACATGCAAAAATCTCATAAAGCATTATACATAAATGATAAATGTCTTCTTACATGCAAATTTCTCATAAATTTTACGATGCTTTCAAGCATTGTGGATTCTCTCTCAAATCCCCACACATTGCTCGCAAACTTCATGTTCAACTTTATTCTCTCCGGTTTAGACACTTCCTTTTTCTTACTCAACAATCTTCTCCACATGTACTCCAATTGTGCCTTATTACGCAATGCTTTTCAAGTTTTTCATGAGACCAATCATCGTAACATATTCACTTGGAACACAATGATACATGCTTTAGTTGATTCTGGTCGAATGAGTCAAGCAGAGAAACTGTTTGATGAAATGCCTGTCAGAGTTAGAGATTCTGTTTCTTGGACTAGTATGATATCTGGTTATGTTCAAAATGGCATTTATGCTCGTAGCGTTCAAACTTTTAGTTTAATGCTTCGCGAATCGAATGATCGAGGTGAGAATTATGACCCGTTTTCGTTTACTAGTGTAATGAAAGCTTGTGGCTCTCTTGGGTATACTCGGTTGGGTGTTCAGTTACATGCCTTGGTTGTTAAGTTAGGTTTTGGAATGCAAACTTGTATACAGATTTCGCTTGTTGGTATGTATGTTAAGTGTGGAGATATCGGTTTGGCCAAGAGTGTTTTCTTTGAAATTGAAAGACCAAGTTTGTTTTGTTGGAATAATATGATTTATGGTTATTCACAAACGTATGGACCTTATAAAGCTTTTCAGATATATAGCTGAATACCTGAACGTGACGAGGTTTCTTGGAACACGATGATCTCAATTTTCTCTCAACATGGTTTTGTGGTTTAATGTCTTGCCATGTTTGTACAGATGTGTAATCAGGGTTTTAGTCCGAATTTCATGACTTATGGCAGTGGGCTCAGTGCATGTGCCGAAATTTCTGATATGGAATGGGGAGCCCATTTACATGCTCGGATTATTCGGACAGAACATGGCTTGGATTTGGTTTTGGGAAATGGTCTTATAGATATGTATGCCAAATGTGGATGCTTAGGATTGGCGAAGCGTGTGTTTAACAGTTTAAGGGAACACTATCACGTTTCGTGGAATAGTTTGATTGCTGGGGTGGCAAATTTTGGCCTTGATGAAGATGCTTCGATATTGTTTAACTAAATGAGATAGAGTTCTGCGGTGTTGGATGAATTTATTCTTCCCACCGTTCTTGGTGTTTGTTCAGGTCAAAATTATGTTGCTACTAGGGAACTACTTCATGGATATACAATCAAAAGTGGGATGGATTCCTCTGTTCCTGTAGGGAATTAAATCATTACAATGTATGCAAAGTGTGGAGATACCGACAAAGCTAACCATGTGTTTAGGTCAATGCCACTAAGGGTAAAATATCATGGCGAGCAGTCATCAGAAGTGACTGGTTGAAAAGAGGCGTTGTTCATATTAATCGATTGACGAGGAGATGTGCCATCTTTTTGTTGGGGAACAGTACCAATAGAATGTATGGTGATGTATCTACGCTTTATCCATTAATTTAGTATATGAAAATCCACTTGTAACATTGAAAAGAAAGAATGCTCCCAAGTTGAGATTAGGTTTCCTTGGTTACAAAAAGTGTAGGTGAAAAGTGCCACTTACATAATATCAATATTGTTTTGAACATTATACAAAGGATTGCGAAACTTGAATGTTCAATATTTGGTGGAAGTACACAAATATTATAACAAAAATAGGATTCACCTAAGAAAAATCAATGCATTTGAATCTCCACGATACATGACTAACACCATCCAATCTGCATAATTTTACAATAAATTCATTAAAACCTTCGCCAAGTTATAAGAAATATGGAACACCTAGCATTGGCCCTCTCATCTGATTGTTAGTGAAAACCATGGGAACGTGTAACCACAATCAAACCCATCAACATCCATGTATAAAATATCGTGTATATTATTTATGAGTACTTCCATCACACCACCAATAAATGTTGCAACACTCAATCATGCATATGTTACAATGCAGTCATTTTCATTAGGCCTGTCAGTGAATTATGTGATTAGTTCATTAACCCACAGGTGGCAGTTGAACTTAAAAACACAATCTTAAACCATTTTCAAACTGACCAGCATGGCTGTTTAAAATTCAAAATTCAAATTCAAACCTTATTATACAGTTTTCAACAAATCTTATCCTCCTACCAGAGTAATCCATGTATAAAATATTTCCATTTGTCCCCCTTGCACCTCATTGACCCAAATAATAAAATGTACAATAAATAATACATAACAAGAACTTCTGGTGCATCCATCTTATGCAAAATTTAGTAAATTATATAATATAATCAATTCCTACAGGTATAAAATAGTATTAGACAATATAACTTTCTGGCTTCATTAAAATAACCTCCATAACTACAGATTATTACATACGACAGGACATTATGGCATTATCTAATTCATGTAGATGACCCAACCTTAGCATGAAATGACTTCATTGTTTTTGTAACTATAAAAGACCATATGGACTCGATCTATAAAATATATTCATTAGATTGCAAAAAAATCACCGGACCAGAAACCTGCCAAGCGTTTGTCTTGTCACTTTCTTCCAAATTGTGGAAATATCTCACAAATCTATATTGAACCTTAGAACATTTTAGTGTATTTTAGCTGATCTCTTAGAGCATCCCAAATGGGGAATGCTTTACCTATTAAGGAGTAAAACGTGTAAGCTACCCCCAATGGCGAGTGAACAAAGAGAGTACCTATTGAGGAAAGAGGCTTCTACAAAAAATATATATAACATACTTTGTGGAGCATATTTGGGAACTTTTAGAACATGATAATCACTAAAGTTAACTATTTTTTTAATTGTATAATTTTATCTATTTGTCGTAGTTGTAAATATATAATATAATTGATGAAAATTAGCAATATAATTCATAAAATATAATATCAAATTGGTACCATCCTTTGTGAGTTCCCTGAAATTAAGAGATCAACATCAATTCCATGATTATTATCTTCATTCAGATTAACCATCTCTCTTGTTTTCCTTTTGAAACCCTCACTTCCTGGTTCATGTCAGCGGCTTTTTTGACATCACTGCCCCCATCCTCGTCCTTGCTTTACGCTCCCAAATGTGCTATTTCACAACTATTTTACCATCGACAATCATGCAACAACTATTTAAGAAGCTTTCCAGCAAATGAACAAACCAACGACAACCTTCCAAGTGCACTCATGTGTATTTCCTTTTATCTTTCCTCGGCACCATTGTTTGTTTAGATCTTCTATTGTCTAAGACTTAAAAAATGGGAAACCAAACCATCATCTTTGGCAACCTTTGGTCATCCAAGATACAATGCCACTAGTGTCAACACAACACTAAAGCCTGTAAAGATGTCTTTCTATTTAACATTGAGTAAGGGCGTGTATAGCCACCAACCACTGGCATCTCACCTCATTGTCCTCTCTGCATATCGACCCCACCCCCTTCCAACAAATTTTGCTTAATTCTGGATGTTAGTATCCACCATTAAGCCAGCCAGCATTCACCTTCCAAGCTGCATCTATAATGCCTCTAATGCCAGTGATTTCTTCAACACCTTTGTCCTAAATGTGATCTAATGTCACTTATGTCCCAAATAGAATATGCCCATACTGACCTTTGTCCTAGACCTGGTGTGAGTGTGACCCCTTCCCTTTATTCCAGATGTAGTTTAGCACCACTGATCTACAATCGCCATACATTCATCCTGATCTCCATCCTCAAACCAACTAGTGCCAGTCATATTCTCTTTCCATCCCCATTCTTGGCTTTTTCATACCAGTAAGTCATCAATTATCAAAACTTTTGGAGACCAAAATCACCTATTTAACAAACTACAGATACAACTAACCCAATTTATTTTCATCTACTTCGTTTCAACAAGTGGAAACACAGGTTTGAACTTCGAAAGTTGAAGGAATGGGAGCGATTTAGCAAATTGGCAAGTGAAACATTAATTTTACAATAAATTCATTAAAACCTTCGATACATGACTAACACCAATAAATGTTGCAACACTCAAACATGCATATGTTACAATGCAGTCATTTTCATTAGGCCTGTCAGTGAATTATGTGATTTACCACCTTAAGATCATATCAAATAAATAGTGGGTATGCTGGATTTAAAGACAAAATTCAATTGACAAATCCAGATAATTGTGACCTTCATGGCTTGTAGCAGCCGTAGGCTTAACTATCACTAACACCAAAACTTGCAAATGAGTTCAAAAATACATGCTTCTGTAACTAAGGAAGTGTATTTTCTGACCCCTTCCTATTTTATAAAGTGGCTTCATTTAATTATTGACTTGGACCAACATACAGCCAAATTCAAACAGCAGTTGTGCGACTTGACAAAGGTAGCTATAGGTTAAAACTGCAACTTGGAAGTATTTATAGAGTTTGATACCAAAAATGCAAACCAAATTAAAATAATGTAACAGTAAAGCACTACTTATTGTGCAAACCAAAATAAAGGGAATGTCTTTTCATAGTCATAAATTTGTGTATTAAATGAATCACAGGTCGGTGTATGGCATCACAATTATTCAGTCTCACAAGAAAAATATATGTTCATACTCCCTCCATATATCTTTCAATTATTAACACATTGGGGATGTGACCTCTGGCTCAATTTCTGCAGCAAAATCTCCAAAATCTGGACTACATTAGCTGCCCACTATTTTCATTATGTTTTTAGGTCAGATGAATTCCTTATTGAACTTTGGTCTATCCTACCGGCTGCCTCAAACATTGTCACAGACTCACAATACCCCATTTCTGTCAATGCTTTGAGAAGGCTGCAACCCTATCTTGACCAGCCTTTCCAAGCTCTCTGTTGACTAACCTTGTTGGTGTTGTACCATTCAATTGCCCAAAATCCTACTAAAACAACCATATCTGTTCCACTTATCTCAGACTATTATCTTGTGAAATAGATCCTGTCATCAGAATTAGGAAGTTTTGATCACTGAGAAACCAGAAGCTCATAGCTGAAAACCTTCCCATGCAACGCCAGTGGCAAATCGTGCAACTTTCCAGTCTGAGCGAGCCATTTCTGCCCTACTATAGTTTCTAGTGTCCTAAAGACCTTTTTCAACATTTTTTGGCCTCTAGTTCATATCTGAGCATGCTTATAGATTATATGGAAGGAAAATAATGATTTGACATTCAATAGTGGTATTTGGTTGAAATCTCTTTTCCACAAGATCAATTTCCCAAAGTCACTTCCTAGTCTAGCTGTTTGTTCTTTCAGTTCTCTTTCCTTGGCAGTCGGCCCTATATCATTCAAGCCAACCTATCCTTCATCTGTGAGCCATTTTAACCATTTTCATGCAGTGTTTCTACACATCTGTGAAACTTAATGAAGTTACAATTTGTGGAGCTTGTTAATTCACCAATTTTCCTGTTAAGTTTGATGCTTCTTATGTTAAGTTGTTTATATATAATAATAAGCGCGACTTACTTCAGCCTGAGGGAATACACTGATAAATACAAAAGTTTTTAGTTTGTGTTTTGTAGTGCAACCAAAATAAAGAGTTAAGGACTGTTTGATGCACATTGAGATACAGTACATGCAAAACATTTCAGTACAAGTAGCGGAGTTACAGTAAAAGTTTTTCATTCTGTCAACTCTTTGGTCATTGATGCACAGAAGAAGTTTCAGGGAGAAAAGGAGGAAGAAAGGACAAGGAAGAAGGGTTAACAAAGAGTAGGATCAGGAAAGAGTTATTAAAAAGTAGAAAAAATTGGATACTTTTTTACTTTGAATCATGTTTATGTGAGGAAAAAAACGTAGTTCCATATGTTACAACTATTTTATGATTTTTAATCTAAAAGAAATGATTTTCACCTCATGCAGTCCAATCCTTCATTTTGTTTGGAAAATCAAATACACTAGGTCTGTAAAGTCATAGTTAGCATAAAAAATAGTATGTTTTATATGTATTATAATTTATATCACAATTTGGTTTCGATTGACAAATGTTAGTATATTAGTATGTAAGTATTTATCCTTCACTAGTTAACTCCTCTAACTCCTTCAATCATAGGCTCACAATTAATCATAGCCTCATTAGTGTATGAAATATATATGTTCATGCATTCCCTCTACATCTCATTTCTTTCCTTTTCCATCTAATCGCATAAATTTCAACATCTACATGAAAATGTGTAACTTCCTATGTAAACTTATTGATATTTAATATGGTTTCTTCGTAAATAGTTTTAGGATTTCAGTTTGTTCAAAGATTAAAGCCATGTTTAACTTTCCTATTTAATCCATCCACACAAAAACCCATGTGCAAGCACAACCCCAAGGCCATGCAAGTTAAAAATAGCCACAACAAACTACAATCTGAATCAGGAGAAGTGTGAATCCTGTTAGAGAAACACTGTCCAGCCTCCACGTCATGACTATATTCATATTTTAGACTGATGTAAGCAAGGAGCAGCTTGAAGGAAAAACATAGTTACCATATTCCCCTCTTTTTTTCTTCCCTAATGATCTTTCTTTCACCATTCAATTACAAGAGAAAATCCTCTTAACATTAAAGCAATCATTTTGAATCAAGAAGAAATAATGGTAAGCATCCAAATTGCTGATGTCGCCAGTACTTGATAAGTATTGGTAACAGTCATTCAAAAGTACTTCCTGTGACACCCTATATGTGACTGAAATATTATACATACATCTGTGTTCCTAGTTCCAACGGTATTGGACTCACCAACTATCCCCAAGAAGTCATTTTTTGCTGAATAGAACCTCCATCCAAATTTTATGAATAAAGGCATCTTACTTCCAACAACTATAGGAGTCAAGAGACATGTATTCTCCTCTGTCTCTTGATGTTTTTAATGTTTAAGGCCATACAAGAAAGAAATACTATTGGATGCTATAAAGAAAGGCGGCATGAATGAAAAAGTTCTTCTCATATGTGATATGAGAAAATCAAAGGCACCACATACATCATGAGAACAAATGATGCAACAATCAAGATGGTCCTGAAAATATACTTAAAATGAATAAAAAAGCTTTGGGTTACTCACCATATTTTCATTGAAACTAAGAATAGAAGCTACATTTCCACAACGGTAACAGTAATTAGGTGCAGACCATACCTGCAAATTTCAAAAGAATTACTTTTCTACTTCAATATTTTCAAATGAAATTAATAATTTCATAAAATTAAAGGCAACAACAGCTACAATGCAAGTTATCCCACAAGGTGGAGTCAGCTAAATGGATTAAATAATGGGAAAAAGCTTATCTCAAATGATTTGGTCTGTAAATTGAGCAAGGGTGTATTGACCCTTGGATACTATTATGGGATAAGATTGAGGGATAGCGGCCACAACTCCGGCTTCTCCAAAATACTCGGCAAGTCAGAAGCTGTAGTGGCTTGATTCTTCCCTACAATGCTCCCCCAACTATCTCAATAACTGAAAATCTTATACTGCTGCTCCCAATAAGTGCAGTGTGCAAGTTTGAACCCAGGACATTGCAGATGCCCGCCAACCACTAATCTCAAGCTTGCTTCTTGAAACACCGCTTGTTGGTTCTTGTTACCTCTATTAATTGGACTAATTTAGACTAGAGCTTATATAGGTCTTTTCACGTGACCGACCAAACCAACTCAAAAGACCAGTTTAATCAAAAAATGAAACATCAAAGTCTTCTTAAACTTTTAAGAGATTCAGATACTTACAGTCACAAGGCCTTCTTTATCGTGGAACATGTACTTAAGCCCTTCTTGTACAAGTTG
Organism: Cicer arietinum; assembly: GCF_000331145.2. Classification (NCBI taxonomy): domain Eukaryota; kingdom Viridiplantae; phylum Streptophyta; class Magnoliopsida; order Fabales; family Fabaceae; genus Cicer; species Cicer arietinum. The sequence continues at coordinate 29,530,257 of NC_021165.2, read as the reverse complement.
ATGTGCTCGACAAACAAGATCAAGGTTGTTTATGTGATTGAACTGCATGAAAAGAATGTGTCCATAAAATCCACACATAATGTTCATTCATTTCAATAAGCAACAATTCATTACATTACCTCAGTTGTAACCCGCGATAAATGTTATTACAACTTCCAAATCAAGCTGGAACAATCAAGCTTGAAAAAACTGAGCTACCATTCATGTGTTTGAGAACCCTCTGGATAGTCATAACCCTTGAATTTTTTTCCCAACATCTTGATTGCAAAAGCAATGGATATTGATTGAATGCACACCACATATTACCAATAGTCCTTACAAGAGCAAACCCCATCCTTAAAATGATGAAATCTATATCCATCTCTCATTATAAGTTCCCTTGAGGTGACTAAAGAAAACAGCTTTATTACCAAGTGACAATCATCGCATACGCGGAGATTCTTCATTACATGTATTGGCATCCAAGGTGGCAGATTAAGCAACCCAAAAGCAAAGGCCAGCTTTTCACTGTGGTATTTCTGATTCCTATGAACAGAAGAGTCTACACTAATATATTTTCCTGTATCTTCTATCTTCTTCATCATCTCCTCAAGTTTTATATAAACTTCTTTTATCTGTGGATGATCAGTATCATCTACAGTGAAAACATGTACTCTATTATCAACCTCTATCCAACTACAACCTGGACTCTTTCGAATTCCTTTCGCTTTCATAAGTTTTCTCATATCAGCAACATTTTCTAACTCACCAGTTTCACCATATATATTTGCTAAAAGGACATAGCCTCCAGAATCTTCAACATCTAATTCCATCAACTTCTTTGCAGCAGTTTCTGCTAGTCTCAGATCACGATGGATTCGGCATGCACCTAGCAGAGAACCCCAAACGATCGCATTTGGTTTAAAAGGCATTCCTTCTATCAAATTCTTGGCTTGTTCTAGTAACCCTGCTCGTCCGAGCAGATCTACCATACAAGCGAAGTGTTCATTTGTTGGAGAAATGCCGAAAACTTGAGTCATGGAATCAAAGTAATGTTTCCCTTCGACGACAAGCCCCATGTGGCTGCACCCAGATAAAACAGAAACATAGCTTATATGATCAGGTTTACACTTCGTCCTCAACATATCCTCGAAAGTTTCAATTACTTTCCTACCTAAACCATTTTGAGCAAATGCTGCAAGCATAGCATTCCAGGAAATCAAATCTTTGGCATCTATTGAGCCGAAAGCATTCTTTGCTTCTTTGATTAGTCCACATCTTGAATACATAGTAACGATACTGTTTGCAACTGAAACATTCGAACTGAGTCCAAACTTTGTAGCATGAGATACAACCTGCGTCCCAAGTTTAACTATAGCCAAGTCAGCGCAGGCCCGAATTGAAGTTGTGAAAGTGATCCAATCCGGTTGGACTCCATAGTTCCTCATGGAAACATACAGTTTGAGACCTTCTTCAGAGAAACCATTTTGAACATATGTGCTTAACATCGAGTTCCAAGTTACCGTGTTCCGCTCAGGCATCGTATCAAAATACTCTTGAGCTTTGTCAATGTCTCCACTCCGAGAGAATGCAGTGATCATGGCGGTCCATGATATGGTATTTCTTAGTGGCATTGACCTAAACACAAGGTTAGCTTTGTCGGTATCTCCACACTTTGCATACATTGTAATGATTGCATTCCCTACAGGAACAGAGGAATCCATCCCACTTTTGATTGTATATCCATGAAGTAGTTCCCCAGTAGCAGCATAATTTTGACCTGAACAAACACCAAGAACGGTGGGAAGAATAAATTCATCCAACACCGTAGAACTCTGTCTCATTTGGTTAAACAATATCAAAGCATCTTCATCAAGGCCAAAATTTGCCACCCCAGCGATCAAACTATTCCACGAAACGTGATCGTGTTCCCTTAAACTGTTAAACACACGCTTCGCCAATCCTAAGCATCCACATTTGGCATACATATCTATAAGACCATTTCCCAAAACCAAATCCAAGCCATGTTCTGTCCGAATAATCCGAGCATGTAAATGGGCACCCCATTCCAGATCAGAAATTCCGGCACATGCACTGAGCACACTGCCATAAGTCATGAAATTCGGACTAAAACCCTGATTACACATCTCGACAAACATGGCAAGACATTGAACCCCAAAACCATGTTGAGAGAAAATTGAGATCATTGTGTTCCAAGAAACCTCGTCACGTTCAGGCATTCGGCTAAATATCTGAAAAGCTTTATAAGGTCCATACGTTTGTGAATAACCATAAATCATACTATTCCAACAAAACAAACTTGGTCTTTCAATTTCAAAGAAAACACTCTTGGCCAAACCGATATCTCCACACTTAACATACATACCAACAAGCGAATTTTGTATACAAGTTTGCATTCCAAAACCTAACTTAACAACCAAGGCATGTAACTGAACACCCAACCGAGTATACCCAAGAGAGCCACAAGCTTTCATTACACTAGTAAACGAAAACGGGTCATAATTCTCACCTCGATCATTCGATTCGCGAAGCATTAAACTAAAAGTTTCAACGCTACGAGCATAAATGCCATTTTGAACATAACCAGATAACATAGTAGTCCAAGAAACAGAATCTCTAACTCTGACAGGCATTTCATCAAACAGTTTCTCTGCTTGACTCATTCGACCAGAATCAACTAAAGCATGTATCATTGTATTCCAAGTGAATATGTTACGATGATTGGTCTCTTGAAAAACTTGAAAAGCATCGTGTAATAAGGCACAGTTGGAGTACATGTGGAGAAGATTGTTGAGTAAGAAAAGGGAAGTGTCTAAACCGGAGAGAATAAGTTGAGCATGAAGTTTGCGAGCAATGTGTGGAGATTTGAGAGAGAAGCCACAATGCTTGAAAGCATCGTAAAATTTCTGAGAAATTTGCATGTAAGAAGACATTTATGCAGTGGCAGAGCTTGATTGAAGAGCTTGGGGTGGCCGACATAAAAATATAATATATAAATTAAATATATAAATAACATTATATAGCAAAAAATTAAGTTGTAATAAACACAAAGTGAAGTATCAAATAATTTAACTACATGACTTAAAAATACCTTAAAGTTATGTTATACGTTCTTTAATTAACTTGAAATCATCAATAATAGACTCAAAAAAAAGAATCAATTTTTTTACTCTTCTTCATTCTCACAAACTTATCTAAATCAATCAATTTAAGAAACATAAAAAACTCAAACATTTTATATGGACATAAAATCAAACATCCTATGTGCGAAAAAATACTCAAACACTTTATATTAACATAAAATCAAACACCTTATGTGCAACACAAAAACTCTAAAGAAAAATCAGCACTAACTTCTAATTGAAACTCCAAATCAAAATTCCAAACTCCAAATCAAAGCTCCAAACTCAACACTAACAATATAAGCTTTAAATTTCATGCTAACAAAAATCAGCACTAACTAACAAAAATCAGCAATAATAAAATAGAAATTCGAACCTTTTGAACAAAGCAGCAACGCGGTCTGGAGACAGATGAGGAGAGGTTGCGGCGAACAGAGAGGCGAGAGCGACGAACGGCCACGGAGGCAGTCAGGCAGCGGCGGCCGCAGGCCCGCAGCGAGCAGAGGAGTGATCCGTGATTCGTGACTTGGCAGACGAGCAGAGGCGGTTGCGCATTTGTCGTGATTGATTCGTGAATCTGATTATGGAAGAGGGAGAGAGGAAGGCTGTAACTTGTAAGCAAAAGGGAGAGATCAGAGATGGATAGAGGAACTGAGGAAGGCTGGATGGAAGAGAGAGGAAGAAAGAGAAAACTGAATTAGATTTAGGTATTGTTGTAATTGTTTAGTTTTAATAAGGGCAGTTTAGTCATTTTACCTATAAAAAAATTTATTTATTTTTTTCTTGGGGTGGTTGCGGCTCCGTCCCTATGAAGCTCCGCCCCTGGATAGTCATATTGGTGCAACGACATATCAACAACAATATATGTATATCTTTTATTATTAAACAAATACTCATTCTATTTGTATCATATTTTTAATTTATCATATTTATGACATCACTTTTTTAACTCTTTCTCTTTTAAAGTATATACACTCATATGAAGTGTTTACCAAATATTTTCCATGGATTATTTGGTTGACAGGGTACATACCAGCATGAGCCATCACGAAGATAAGTTATTTTTGTCACTTTCTGAACGTTAATCTTATATATTTGTTCATTTAGGCCATAATAAAATATTGTGACACAAATTTCTATATAAATAAAGACATTTTGAGAAAGAAAAGGAGACACTACTTTGGATGATTAATGTTCTAAAATGTTGCAAAAATTATTTAGTTTATTTTTTAGTAGACAAGAGTGATTGAAGTAATTTTATTTTGTAAATTATCATTGATTAATATATTTTAAGTAAATCTATCACTCACTTCAAAATTTACAAAATATTACATAGAAGAGTCGTCAACATTTCCATTTACATCTAATTAACTAATAATCATATATTTGTGATACAAATCAAACTTAAGATTTAATGTGATACATATACTTAAAAAAAATTTCACAAGCTCGGTTATTATCATTTTCATCTTCCTCTTAATTATTTAAGTCGTTGCTACATCTCCGCCAAAAGTCTAACAAATTTTGTATAAAGTCACAAGCTACACATGAAATGTTATATCTAATTAAGATGATTGAATTGTGCTTGAACATTTAGTGTCTAAGTGTGGCATTTGAGTTTGATTGCTGATAGTTCCTCGTCCAATGATAATGGAATACATAAAATTTGCAAAAGAGACTAATATATGTGTTTGAACAACTTAATTGGTTTTGGGGATATTACATTCATATAATAAGTTGTTGTGACTACATATTTTAGATCTAATTGTGAATAAATATATTTAAAAGATGGATGATTCTCCTTTTGGAATTCATGTTGCAGTGAATTATGTTATGTCTTCCCCTCTTAAATAAAAAAAAGTTCAAAGCATTTGTAGAAAACGTGAACAATCAATACAATTTTTTAATTTGGTTGCACAGTTGGTGAATCTAGATAAAATTTGACTTATACATATCTAATGTTAAAGATTGATTTGAAACATCAAAAGACAGTTGAAGAAGTTGAATGAAGAAGAGTCTTTCTCTAGGTGAACTCATCACTAAATGAGGTCTAAAGCGAGTTTCAAAAACAAGGTTTTTTATAATTTAACAATAATAATATTTTGTTAAAATTACTAATATATTTTTAATTTAAATTTTATCTTTGATATTTTGATATGCAAAATAATTTACTAAATAATTGTAATCAATTCCATTTAATATTTATTTTTTAATTTTATAATAAAGCCAAATCATTTAATATTTGTTGAGACATTTTTTAATCTTAGACAACAATGAAAACAATTAATATCAAAACTTAAGACTAAGGAGACTATAAATCAAGAAAAATCAACCAATATATATTTCAAATAAAATAGAGTATAAAAAGGCTATGAAATTAGAAGGAAAAAAAAAAGCAATTAAATTCAACAACTGTAACAGAAGATAAGAAAATAAAGTTTGAATGACAAGAGAGTTTAAATAATATATTATGTTTATACAAAAGTAAAATGGATTAAACCAAATCAAACTCTAAAAAATGTAAATTGTAGTTTAAGCTCACGAAACAAAATAAATAAAAAATGATAAGAGAGAATCAAAATAATTAAAAGATAGGTTTGGAGTCCAAATTGATACATTAAAAAAAAAATCAAATAGGCTACATCTGAGGTTTTTTATCTTTAGAAAAAACAATAGTTGTTTGAACTAAAACTCTACTTTGGCTGTTTGACCATGGGCCAACCTTATTTCTCTACCTATTCAAATTAAGATTATACATAAATGAGTTCCATATTTAAAAAAACTTCAATGATAGTACTTATAATCACATCTCTAGCTCCTAATATATATTTTTGTATGGAATTCCTATAAAGATGGATGAATTGTACAACAATTGTAGAGATCGTTTAATCTAAACACAATTTTTGTATTTCTCTAAATCTAATGATCTTTGGAGCCATATAACAAGATGAACAAAATGTGTCATTCTAGAGATGAAAGCATAGTGAAATGGCTGAAAATATGAAGAAATAAAAGTATGACAAATATTTTAAATATTCCAATTTGAACATATCATTGTTGATTGTTATTGTGTTGGTACCTTCCAAATTTTGATTCTTTTAAGGCAGAGTCTTTGTTGATTCCAATTAGAAAAAATTAAGGTCTATCTCTTAACCGGTTAATTCTTTAAATTTAAAAATTAGCACATAAATAAGTCTAGTTGGTTTGTGATATTTTTTTTTAGTTAAATATGCAATTATTTACTATAAAATATAAGAAATTTGATTTTTGTCCCTTCAAAATAAAAGTTTTAGGTTAAGTTGATGGGGATACCCTATAAAATATAAAAAATTTGTTTTAATCCCTATTGTGTTATGTCGTTAATTTTTTAACGGTTGAATAATTAATGATTTTAGGTTAAGGTTAATTCTTATTTTAGTCTTTGTAATATTAGCGAATTCTTATGATAGTATATGTAAAAAAGAAATTAGATTTCATCCTATAATATTATATTCTCCATTTTGTGACTTTCATTTAACTTTGGTCATGTATATTTGCCGAGGTGAATTATGTTAACAATGAAAAGAGGAAGAAGAGAAAACAACCACTCTAGGGTTTCATATCATATAATGAACCAAAACCACTAGTTAATAGGGTTACAATGAGTATATATATAAAAGAATAGAATTGTCTAGAATTGTCTAAAATACCCTTACTACTAATATATAATAATATTATCTAACATCTCCCCTCAAACTCACGATGCATTAACATGGAGCATCGAGAGTTTGTCAACTAAAAAAAAACGAAAACGTTTAATGGAATGCATCTTTGTGAACAAATCAGCAATCTGTAAAGAAGAAGAGACAAACGGTAGAGTAATGATTCTATGCTGAAGATGATGACGAGAGGGGTAACGAGGAGGATCAACAATCGCAGGAGGTGGTTGGACA
>NC_021165.2:29482851-29521011 GCF_000331145.2 Cicer arietinum | reverse complement strand
TTGGAATGTTAGAAAAGAGAAACTATAATTATATTCCCTAATTGTTGGGAACTCGACAGCAGAATAGAGGATCGAAATAGGCTCTAGATACCATGTTAACAATGAAAAGAGGAAGAAGAGAAAACAACCACTCTAGGGTTTCATATCATATAATGAACCAAAACCACTAGTTAATAGGGTTACAATGAGTATATATATAAAAGAATAGAATTGTCTAGAATTGTCTAAAATACCCTTACTACTAATATATAATAATATTATCTAACAAATTATTTCATTATTTGATGTTTATTTTGATTCTAGGTGACCTTTAAAACTAATAAAAATAATTTAATTGATCGAAATTAAAGACATTTTTTTTCAATCAACTTTTTTAAAAGCAATTTTTTTTTTCAATCAACTAGGATAAAATTTTAATTTCTGATTTTTTTTATTCAATATGGATTTTAAATATATGATTTATGTATATGTATATGTATATGAATATAATCCTATTTGTATTTTGTAAGGGAACGTTTTGGTGCCACTTTTGATTTGTAATGAAAATTATTTCAACCAGTTAATGTATAATACATTTTCTCTCAATGTACAGTTCAATACAGTGTTGTCCTTGAGATTTTGGGTGTTTTGTGTAAGTGATTAATTTATTTCAACTAGTTAATGTAGACTAAACACAAAAGTTACGTGGAAAATCAAGGCTTTGCAAGAGAAGAGTAAAAATAAGTGGAGTGTTTATGTAAAGCAAGTATCAAGTTTATAGGGCAAAAGTGGATGCATTAGAGAAGATGCATGATGCTATAAGAAAACAATATAAACATATTAGGAAACATGAAGATGAATTGTTTAGGAATAATCCAATAGCACAGATCAAGAGTAGAGTTGGAGTTGATGGAACAAATTTTGAGATGATGTATGTGTGCTTTTTTGCATGCAACACATTTGATACATGTTCCATCATCTATTGTGGAAGATGAAACCAAATGGCATCCAATATAAAAATTGGTCTTTAATTTTAGACCAACAAAAGATAATAACGTACTTATAAAATTTTAGATTCATTTACCTATTAATTTTAAATTTCATACTAACATTTTTTATTTTTTACATTTGGATAAATGTAATATTGAACCTTTGTTAATGCTAAATATTATTTGATAATGTTAATGAATTTTATAAGTTAATACAATTTAATTATATTAGTGAATTAAATGAATAAATTATATGATTTGATTATAATACTGAATATGATATTGAATTTATGTTGATATTGAATCTTATTTGATTATATTAGTGAATTAAATAAGTTAATATAATTTGATTATGATAAGATAACACCAATATGATTTATTTTAATTAATAATAAACAGGACTGAAAATTTTAAATAAAATAAAATAAAATAAAAGCCAAACACAATATGTATATATACCGTATTGGATCAACAATTAACATTAAACATTAATAATCTAATGATATATCATATATTTATATGAAAATAAATATCTTGCCGTTTAATAGACGAAATACTAATTGAAATAACATATTATAAACTATATAAAAATAACAAATTACTAATCGGTATGTGATTGGACGAGTGATTATGCTCCTGGTTTTGGTTTATTTTAAAAATGGTTTTGATTCATTTTCAAAATGGTCAAAAAAATTTAACGCATTGAAATTGATTTATTCAAATGGTCAACCAAATACAAAAATATGGTAGTTTTGTTTTGAATAAAAATCATCGATTCATTTATCAAATTATAACAAAATCGATTCATTATCAAACTAACAAGAGAAATAAAACAAAATACAAAACATGTATTGCACGTTTCATATTCAAAAGAAACCTAGAGATAAAATAATTGATTTTCGAATAAAAATAAAATAAAATAAAATAAATCAAGTTTACCGAAAAAAAATGCCTCAGTCTGTGTAATTGGAAGTTAATACTTCCAGTCATATCGAGAGATCATTACAAGCCTACGAAAGTCATCATTGGCATTGACAAAACAAATTTTCATATGAACTAAATAAAAAACATGGTAGTTAAAAATAATATGAAATACACTAACTAGAGCATCAAAATCAATTGAAGATAATTAAATTAAAATAAGTAAAATAAAACGTGTATGAAAAAAATTAGACTTGTACGATAAAATATAATTGAGAATTAAGAAATTGGGCAGTGAAAACAAAACAGACAACTAAGAATAATAAATGGAACGAGGAGATAATATAATCGTATTATTAGGGTTTTTTCATTATATAGACGAATCCGAAAGGAATCGAGGGTTTCTGGCTTATTATGATAAGATCATATATAAGTCCACGGGCTGACTATCATATGGGCCGGATTTGTTTGTTTTGGATCCAATTAAAATTAGAAAATTTTACCCTATACACTCTACATTTAAACTTTACCCTCACAAATGTAAAAATATAATTTTTTTACACTTGTATAAATATTAAAATTTATAATTTTTCACCATTCCATCATTTGACATTTCTGATAAAAAGTGAGCCATTTTTTTTTCTTTCAATTTTACCAAAAAAATTTTCTTAAGTTTTCCGGTACACAACATATATTTTGGAAAACTTCAAAGAAGTTTTCCAGTTCATATGTTGTTTTTGGAAAACTTTTTTTCAAGTTTTCCGGATCGAAAAACTTGATTCAAATATCTTTGGAGTACAACACACTATTGGAATACTTTTCTTAAGTTTTACGGTAGTTATCGGAAAACTTGAAAAACAAGTTTTCTGGAAATGTTTGTTTTCTTTTTTGTTTTTTAATTTATTTCATTATGATTTTTTAACTAATTAGACCTATATTTTTATTTTTTAGTGGACGCTGGTGCACGAGGAAAAGAAGGCAAAATAATACGAACATCACGTGACGTTGATACTTCATCATCCATGATGGATCCTCCGGAGAGAATTCGATCGACATCATCCAAGAGGAGACGACATATGATGGTGTAAGACGATGACGAAGGAGAGCAGGATCATCTAGTTATTCTAGAGGATAACATTACTATACATCAGCAGGAGGAGCCTCCTATAGTACATGAGGATGAGGAGGCTGCAGTACACGGGGGTGAGGCTGATATTACTATACATCTGTAGAAGGAGCCACTTATAGTACATGAGGAGGAGGATGTTGCAGTACACGAGATGAAGCATATGCATGAGGGACCAGATGAGTTGACACGGTATCTTGGATGACCATATGATTTGTTTTTCCTTACATGATACCGACACCATGTTTCTGCTAGATTGTGGTTTGGTCAGGTGTATTAAATTAATTATTATTTATGGTACATTAAAAATATTTAAATTAATTATTATTTTTATTCTATATTTAATTTTAATGTTATATATTTTCTTTGTATACATGAGCTACCAATGCTTAAATTTGTTGTTCATGGAAAGAAACCGCAACAATTTATCCAGTTGGTACTCCCGCAAATCATAGAGAAATAAGTGAATTTGTTGGGATTGGCCCATTACAATGGGGTAGTTTTGCATTTGTGGAAAGATGACATTCTAAGACATCGTCATTTCACATGTCATTTGGTGAAATGACGATTACTTTGGATGATGTTGCTAATCTTTTGGGCATTCATATCAGGGGCGAGTTCTACAATCTACCACCCAATGTATATAAAGTAATGGCATGTAATCTTGCCATAACTTTATTAGGAGTGTCTGCGAAAGAGATTTGGGAGGAGACTAGAAAGACCAGAGGTGTACACTATAGATTGGATTGGTTGAAAGAGGTATTTAGAAGACATATTACAGCATAACGATTTGATTGTACTACTATGATGTATCTGCTGAATCTGGTAAGGAGTATTATTTTTGCGGATAAAAGTCATATGTTAATTGATGCGAAATACCTCCCCTTATTTAGAGGTTTGGAAGGTACAAGTAGATATCTATGGGGTAGTGATGCACTCATAGTCATTTATGATTACCTATCCGATGCTAGTTGTTATGACACCAAACAATTAGGTGGATATATGTCGTTGCTGCATGTATTAAATATTGATGATTGTAATTAACTGTTATGATTTTTAATTATTAATTTTTATGTTTATCATTAATTTATTTATTTTTATTTGCAACAGTGTTGGATATACGAATATTTTTCACATATTTGTAAAAGTGGTGATCAAGGTGCTGATGTTGAGTGCATTGCCAGAATGAACAAATAGAGTTATAAACAAGGCAAACACAAAATCCCTTAGTAAAGACAGATGATTGGTGCATTGACACCTGTTGATGTCATATGGAGACCGTGAGACAATCATAGGGATGTCATTCCCTTTGATGTTATAATGTTATACACTGACCACCTCCGATTATGCAACACTATAGTGATGTATTTGTCTAAGAGGTGTTTGAGATAATTTGGATACATCCAACATATTCCACCACCCCCACCTCTAGATTTTTGTAGAGTATCCGATGTAGATGTCAAATGGATGGGATATTTGAGCCATGTCATTGAACTGCATCACAAGATACTCCTAGCTACATATCCATTTGAGTGTCAAGATGGATATTTGGAGTGGTTCTACAAGGTATCTCATCCACTTTTAGTGCGACTAAATGGTGTACTCCAAGTTCCAGATTTTAATAGCTCCATCGCTGCAGAAGCTTCTAGTGAACAACCATCTATCTTGCAGCATGTGGGTGATCTTATACAGCGGGGTTTGGATGCACATAATGTTGATCCAAATGATGACATGTATAGTTACTTTTTTAGAGCTTTATATTTAACGCGTCATAATACTAATTAGTAGCTATTTACTTTTATTTGTGATTAACATTGTTTTTGTAATATTGTTATATCATTAACTCTACTTTTATTTTTCATGAACATCGTTAATGTTATTTTTATTTTATTTTATTATTTTACATTATTGTTATATCATTAACTTTACTTTTATTTGTGATGAAATATAACAAAAGTAGTAACTAAAATGAACTAATAATAAATGCATTTTATATAAGTTTTAAAGTATTGTAGCCCATACAAAATCAATCTTCATCTAATGACATGACATCTACAGGTCAAGCATTTTGTGTAATACGTGTCATATGGTCTGATAAATACCTCCACTGTGTAGACGCCCCGTAAATGCTATTGCCCAAGAAGTTGTCTCATTGGTGTAATATTGCTTCTAACCCAGTGCAATGTTTGACATTAGAAATACATCTTTCATTTTTAACAGCAAAATAGATTGAAGATATTATTTATTGGAAAGCAATCTTCCATCTTTAATTTTACCATTTAAAAAATAGAAGTACTATTTAAGAAAAAAAAATCATTTTACTGGAATCCAATGACGTGCTTCAACAAAATCAATACATATAATACGATCATTTGTTGTCGATCCTTAATGTGAATCCCTCATAGGAAAGAAAGTCATTGAAAATGTTTGAACAAATGTGACGAGAAAAATATTATATGTTGTGGCTATTACGTAACCAATATCAAGTATGAAGATCCATTTATCTATGGGTTGAACATCTAAGCTTGTTATCTTCAACGAATCTCTTACTTCTCTAATGCGACTTGGGAACAGTCTATCATATGGACTTATATGAGAAGCAATCTTCTAGTCCAAACTATGACAGACCAAAGACCAAGACTTCTCACTGTGTCCAAGCAATGATGCAATAGCGTGATAGCCATAATTTTCATCTGCTATCACATTAAATATTTCATCAATGTATGGTTGAATAACATCAGGAATTTGTCTCAAGAATAAATGCTTTGAGGATTAAGATGATTGAAGGACTGTTTCTTTGATGAAAGTGAATGTGTCTTCTTTAATGATTGAGATGGTTGAGAACCAGGATCTTTACAATATGTTGCATTAACATGTTCAAAGTAAGAAGGGTATCAATATACATCATATCCATCCGACTTCTTACCCTTACTCTTCTTCACTTGTCCTTTGGTTTTAAATTTTTTAGGTTGTAGACATATTGAACTTGTAGTTGTAAAAGAAAGTTCACACACATTACTCTTCAACACTATTTTTCCTATAACATCAAGTGATAAACAACTTTTCCATAATACATTCATCTCATTAGACATATCCAACTCTGATCCATCTTCTGTGTCTTGAGTGAGTTCACAATCCATGCGTAATTTCCTTAATTGAACATGCACATAATCTAGAAGAATTGGTTCACCCATCAATTTATATTGTGCCAATTCACAAGCACAAGGTAACTGGTATGTTCTTCTTAGAGAACACCCACATACGGATTTTTCGGTACCCATCTACTCAACTTTCTCGTATTCTTCAGCAATACATCTTTGAGCTTCTGTTGATATAAATGTATTCAATCTTTGATAAAATGGATTGATGTGTTCATGTTCTTCATCATAGAAACTTTTCTAAAACGAGACCCTGATTTTTTTTATGTTGAAACCTTATCATGTTGTTCATAGCCTCTCAACATTTACACATGTCACTCATGTTGTTTTTCAACATTAACTTCAATTTCCAATGAGGTGACTCAACTTTATCATTACATGTAAATTGTCACCATGGAGCAATCCAACAATATATAGTAAAATTACAAAATCGAAGTATTAGGGTGACAAGACATACTCGTTAGTTGTTGTGTTCTCCAAATACATCACTCGATTTGTCAATGATTCAACAACGTTTTGCTTATGAAGAGTCAACCAAGATTCTTTCACATAACCAACAAACATTTTATTATCGACGCATGCTTGCTAAAACATGTGCAAACGCATGATATACTCTTTTTCATCACTACAATACATAATGTCTTTCCACATATTCAATACTAACTCTTGTCTATCCTTTAAGACATATTGCTTGCATTTTGCTCCAATATTTTTGTCAATATTAAATCGACAAAGCAAATTAACAACATGTAGAAATACAATATCAATTGCTTTCATTAAAGCAAGATCTCTGTCTATCACAATTACATGAAGAAATTTTATGTGTGTAACAAACAGTTCTCTTAGCTTCTCTAATGCCTAACACAAGTTTTCTTCTCGCTCAAATTCCAAATAAGCAAATCCAACTAAAATATCATCTTTGTTGATGTCATATCAATAATTTCAAATAATGGCATTCTGTATTTACTGGTTTTGTAGGTGTTGTCCATAATCAACACATTAGAAAACAAATTCAACAACTTCACTAAATCTAGATATGCCCAAAAAATATCTCTCATAACATCTAAGTCTTCTCACATTCTATTCCAACAACATATTTTGTATCTTCAACTAATTTGAATAAATGTTGCATCTTGGTCTTATGACCTTTCACGTGCAATCGAATCATACTCATATGTTTATATATTTGTGAACTCATAGTAACATTGTTCATATATCGGTCTTGCAATGAGAGTAATATGTGCCTCAGTGCAACATTATATTTTGTTAAGTCATGAACATGTTTTTTTCTCTTTTTCATCTAAGTGTCCAACAAATGCATGTCTCTCCAAAGTATCATGTAATTCATGGTTGTGAACTCCACAAATTACTTTAATTGTCTATCCTAAACCATATTTTAATGGTATTGATCTAAGCTTGAAAGAACAACCACATTTTTTTTATTGAACTTCAAGTTGAACTATCAACACACTTGTATTTTTCTGTTTTGTCACAACATAATATTAATTTATTTCTCTTCCCTCTCTCTTCTGTCTCTTTATCTGATCTTTTGACGATAACAATCACTTTTATTTGTATACTGATTTATCTAATTCAATTCACAACAGCTTCATGTATATCAAAAATTTGAAATAAAGTATAAAATAAATTATAATAATTAATCACAATAATATATTTTTACAATATAAATATTAATTAGAACTATCCATACCTAATATGTGTCAAAAACATTTGTAGGATCGACGCATGATTTATCAAATAATAGTAGTGGTTTATACACATCTGTTAAAATTTATAAAAAAAAATTATTTTTTTTTAAAATTATGTGTGTACTAGAAAACTCATGGAAGAAGTTTTTCGGTGAACCCTTACTGTACCAAAAAACTCTTTTCTAGTTTTCCGGCAGTATACATATTTAAGTTTTTGTTCTGAATTTTTTTTTAAAGATTTTCGGTACACACTTTTTTAAAATTCTTTAGTGGCAAACTTTAATAAAAAAGTTTTTCGGTAAACCTTTCTGTAGCGGAAATCTTCTAAATTGATTTCCGATAATATTGGAAAAACTTTTACCTATCAGAAAACTTTTTTTCGTTGATCCGAAAATATTTGAATGGTAAAAAAAAAGTGAATTTGAGTTAGTAAAATACTAAAAAAAAGGGTATATTTGGTATTTTTAAAAATTTGTGGGGTTGTAGGTACAAATGTAGGAGTACCCTACATTGAGATTGCAATGTTGGTGGTCGTTTCATTGAGATTGAATAATCCAAATTTAAGATCGATCACCGACTATGTATCTGTAGTACCCTAATTTTGTCCAATTTATTTAAAAATAAACTAAAAAAGGAAATATATATTAAAAAAGGAAGTAATTATATTTACAATAAGTAGCTCATCAATTTACAATGCCAAATCAAGTTATAATTTTTAAATTACAATTACAATCAAATTGTAACCATAAATATTAAATCAAATTAAATTACAATAAGATTTAAACCAAACAAAATTAAATTACAATAATTTTTAATTTGTTGCTGTTGTTGCCTCTCTGCCTCTCTGTTTCTGATGCAGTGTTTGGCTCTGTTTTGTTGTTGCCTTTCTGTTTCAGATGCAGTGTCATTGGCCTTTGCTTTGTAACTAATTAGAGAAACATAAAAACATTTTTTTTAAGTCAGTCTTGGTACACTTTGTGCAGAACAAAGAGACAAAATTTTGAGTTTAAAAAATAAACTAAGGGACAAATTAAAGCTCAACAACAAAACAGATCAAAACAAATAAGTCAAAACCATGAATGCATCAGAGGTGTAGAAAAAATGCAGATGATGAGCAAAGAAATCAAAACATCAAACAAGAAATTGATAGAGAAGGACCAAGGCAGACAAAGAAAGCAACTGAACACATAAAAAACTCTATAAATTTTTATATTTATTTATTTTAAAAAAAAAAAAAGAAATCGTAGAAAAAAATCAACAAAGCTGTTTCCCCGACACCCTTATCGAACGCGTGCGAATTCCAAGATCATGGATGAACTCGAGCAAAACCAAGAGGTGATAAGAGCGGATGTCAACCAACTGAAAGAAAAAGTTGATCGAATTCTGGAAGCTATACAGGCTTTGATAAGGAAGGAGAATACAGATGGGGATCCTCCGATTGTAAATGAAGAACACCAAACTACTCCTTCTCACCCACCAGGTTTTACCCCGACTAACCAACAATTCCGCACAGCAGCTATGCAATTTCCTACATATGGTCTCCCACCTGGTTATACTCCGCCTGTAGTCATCAACCCCATAGAAAATAACCAAAACCACTCAGCTGTCGATCCCCAAAATTTAAACCAATCACAAATCCCTCCTCATCTGGGATATATGCCACCCCAAAACACTATACCCACATAAAATATTCCATATAGTGTACCTCAAGTGCCCCATTTTGATGTTAACGGGAATTGGCATCAACGTCACATTGGGGATGATACACAATCAAAGGAAAAATTTCATGTCTTAGAAGAGCGATAATCGAAGGAAAAATTCCATGTCTTGGAAGAGCGAATAAAAGCAATTGAGGGATATAATGTTTATGGCCTTGAAGCTTTCGATATGTGTCTGGTTCCTGATGTGACTATCCCTCCCAAATTCAAGGTTCCTGACTTTGAAAAATACAAGGGCAACACATGTCCTAAAAATCATCTAACTATGTATTGCAGAAAAATGGCTTCTCATGCTCATAACGACAAGCTGCTCATTCACTTTTTCCAAGACAGTTTGAGTGGGGCATCGTTAAGCTGGTATATGCATCTCGAGCGAAATCGAATTCGTTCATGGAAAGACTTGGCCGATGCCTTTTTGAAACAATACAGGTACAACATTGACATGGCCCCTGATAGGATGCAACTGCAAAATTCATCGAAAAAGGATAATGAATCTCTCAAAGAGTATGCACAGCGGTGGAGGGAAATGGCATCACAAGTGGAACCTCCCTTATCTGAAAGAGAAATGGTTGGTATGTTTATGGATACTCTCCAGTCGCCTTTTTATGATAAGATGATTGGGAGTATATCATCAAACTTTTCTGATCTGGTCATGATAGGAGAAAGGATAGAAAGTGGGATGAGGAGTGGAAAGATCGTATGTGCAGCAACCGGCATAAAAAGACCCCAAACGACATTCACAAAAAAGAAAGAAGGGGACGCTAATGCTGTAATGGTAAACCCCAGAGTCTCCTATTTTCCACCCATCAATTCCTATCGACCCCCAAACTTCCAGCCCCCAATATCACAAACTCCTTACATTCCTTATCCATATGTGGCTGCAACCACACAAGCTTCATACCCTCAATATCACCCTTCAAGACCACATTTTTATCAACCACCACATACTGCATTTTCCCAACAAAGTCAATGGAACCAAAATCCAATCTTAAATCACTACAGACCACCTGTCAATCAAAAAAGGACAACCCATTTTGACCCAATTCCTGTCACGTACAGTCAGTTGTTGCCTCACTTACTCCAAAATTCAATGGTAGTCCTGAGGCCAATGAAACCTCTAGAACCACCATTTCCGAAATGGTATAATCCAAACGCCAAATGTGAATACCATGCTGGAGCCGTGGGGCATTCCGTCGAAGATTGTCAAGCCTTAAAAACTAAAGTGCAAGAATTGATTAATGCAAAATGGCTTACCTTCAAGGAAGATGGTCCCAACGTGGGGAATAATCCTTTGCCGGGTCACGGAGATACCGCTGTCAATCTCATTGAAGAAGAGATGGACCAGTACACAAAAGATGATTATGTATCGACCATAGAGCCATGCATGGAAAAAAATAGATCTTTTCCAAGACCATTGGAAATCCTCTATAGAAAAGAGAATCCTAAGCCAATTCATAGTGGGAAAAATGCAATAATTGTTCAAGCACCAACCTCTTTTCCTTATGAAAATAACAAAGCGGTTCCATGGAGTTATGAAGTCACATCCCATTTAGTAAATCATCAATCATGTGATATCTTTAAGCCTCAAGGTACTGATATCACCAATATTTCAGGGATTGGCAGGATGACCCGAAGTGGTCGAGTATACACTCTTGAAGAACTTAGGAAAAAGGAAGGTCGTGGAGAAAAAGGGAAGGATGTTTTGTATCATGCCATAAAAGGATCAGAAACTTGCAAAAAGACAATACCTGAAGAAGAAGCTAATGAATTTTTGAAGTTTATCCAGCAAAGTCAGTACAAGGTGGTAGATCAACTAAATCAAACCCCTTCTAAGATATTTGTTCTTTCTTTGTTATTAAACTCTGAAGCACATAGAAGGGCACTGATGAAAGTTTTAAACAAGGCCCATGTTACTCATGATATCACCGTTGACCAGTTTGATGGAGTTGTCGGTAATATCACCGCCTGTAACGGGTTGAGTTTTAGTGATGTTGAATTACCAGCTGAAGGGGTGGAGCATAATAAAGCACTACACATCTCTGTGAAATGTCATGATCATATTCTTGCGCGAGTGCTAGTTGATAATGGTTCATCGTTAAATGTCATGCCAAAATCAACACTATCAAAACTATTTGTTGATGGGGCTTGTTTGAAGCCGAGTGCTATGGTGGTGAAAGCATTTGACGGGTCCAGAAGACAAGTTATTGGTGAGATTGACCTGCCGATTCAAATCGGACCCCATAACTTTGGAATAACTTTTCAAGTGATGGATATTAAGCCAGCGTACAGTTGCCTTTTAGGGAGACCATGGATTCACACTGCTGGAGCAGTGACATCCACTCTCCATCAAAAGCTAAAGTTTATAGTGAATAATAAACTGGTGATAATATCTGGGGAAGAAGATATAATAGTGAGTATCTATCTTCTACAGGCTACATTGAAGACAAAGAGGAAGCCATTGAGACTTCCTTCCAAGCATTAGAAATCGCCAACGCTGTCTTCATGGGTGAAGGATTTCGTTTTAAAGAACCAAAATTATCAAAATTCGTGTTGGAAGAATGAGTTTTTGTTAAATTCGGGGAATTGATAGAAATACCGGAAAAGAAGGATAAGTACGGGTTGGGATATATACCTACCAAAGCTGATCAAGAGAATGCTGTAAAGGAAAAACGAGAAAGCAAGCTAGCTCGTTGGGAAAACCGGGTACCAAATTCACAAAAGATCCATATTTGTGACATTCGTCAAACCTTTCAAAGTGCTGGAATAATATATGATGATCAAGTGGTTGTTGTAGAAGAGGATCTTGTTGATGATGATACCCTCAAGCTAGTGTACCCTTGTCCTCCAAACACCAATCTCAACAATTGGAAGATCATCGAGTTTCCCGTGTTTGTTAATTCGTGTTCAAAGTAATTATGTATTTTTAACTCCTTTTGCTCTGCCCAAGGCTATAAGGATAACTAGTTAGGGCATATGTATTTCAATTCCGTACTTATTATCAATAAATGCATTTTTGAATTCTCCAACTGGTTTTGTTTTTTCTCTTTTCTCTTTCTTTTGGCAATCCTTATTCATATTTTCTTTTTTTTTTCCTTTTTCTTCTTAATTTAAACAATGCAGAGTCGAAAATGAATATGTTGAAAATAACAGCGCTAGAACCATTTCTTGTAATTTTGAACGTCTGATTAATCATGCTGATGAGGATTGTGAAGACGATTGTGAGCTTCCCCCAGAATTAGAAAGCTTAATTGAACAGGAAGCTAAAATAATCCAACCCTATCAAGAACCTATTGAGGTGATCAATTTAGGGACTGAGCGTGATAAAAAAGAAGTTAAAATTGGTATGTCTATGAAAGAAAGTGAGCGAGAAAAGTTGGTTAAACTTTTAATTGATTATGTGGATGTATTTGCATGGTCATATCAGGATATGCCCGGGTTAGATACTAACATAGTTGAACACAAGCTACCACTCAAGCCTGAATGTGCTCCAATTAAACAAAAATTGAGGAGGATGAGGCCTGATATGTCACTTAAAATTAGAGAAGAAGTCAAGAAACAATTTGATGCTGGTTTCTTAGCAGTAGCAAAATATCCTCAATGGGTGGCTAATATTGTACCAGTTCCAAAGAAAGATGGAAAGGTTCGAATGTGCGTTGATTATCGGGATTTAAATAAAGCTAGTCCAAAAGATGATTTTCCTTTGCCTCACATTGATGTCCTAGTAGATAGCACTGCTCAATATTCTCTTTTCTCCTTCATGGATGGTTTCTCAGGGTATAATCAAATCAAGATGGCTCCCGAAGATATGGAGAAAACTACATTCATTACACAATGGGGGACTTTCTGTTATAAAGTGATGCCATTTGGATTGAAGAATGCCGGGGCAACCTATCAAAGAGCAATGGTAACTTTGTTTCATGACATGATGCATAAGGAAATAGAGGTTTACGTGGATGATATGATTGCAAAATCTCGGACCGAAGAAGAACATGTTATTAACCTTCAAAAGTTGTTTGTGCGACTAAGGAAGTTCAGACTCCGTTTAAACCCTGCTAAATGCACTTTTGGTGTAAGATCAGACGAGTTACTTGGGTTTATCGTTGGTCAAAAAGGATAGAAGTGGATCCAGATAAAGTAAGAACAATACAAGAAATGCCGGCTCCACCACAGAAAAAGAAGTTCGTGGCTTTTTGGGTAGATTGAATTACATTGCGAGGTTTATATCGCATCTCACCGCTACATGCGAGCCAATTTTCAAGTTGTTGCGCAAAGACCAAAAGGTTGAATGGAATGATAATTGTCAAAAAGCTTTCGAAAAGATTAAACAGTACTTGTCAAAACCTCCAATCTTAGTGCCTCCTGTTCCTGGAAAACCTCTTATTATGTATCTGACAGTACTTGACGATTCAATGGGTTGTGTATTGGGGCAGCATGATGAATCTGGTAAGAAAGAACATGCTATTTATTATTTGAGCAAAAAGTTCACCAGCTGTGAAACGAGGTATTCACTACTTGAACGAACATGTTGCGCATTAGCATGGGCTGCTCGTCGGTTAAGGCAATACATGTTATGTCATACAACTTGGTTGATGTCTAAAATGGATCCAATTAAGTATATCTTTGAGAAACCTGGTCTTACTGGAAGGATTGCCCGTTGGCAGATGTTGTTATCAGAATACGATTCGGTATACGTTACACAAAAAGCTATAAAAGGAAGTACCCTAGCAGAGTATTTGGCCCAACAACAACAACCGGTAGAAGATTATCAATCAATGCAGTGTGAATTCCCCGATGAAGACATAATGACTTTAGTTGAAGAGATTGAATCATCTGATAAAGAAAAATGGAGGTTGGTGTTTGATGGTGCCTCTAATGCGTTAGGGCATGGAATTGGAGCCATTTTGATTTCTCCAGAGAACCAGTTCACTCCATTTACGGCTAGATTGTGTTTTGATTGCACAAACAATATTGCAGAATATGAAGCATGTGTCATGGGCATTAAAGCAGGCATTGAGTCAAAGATAAAAGTTCTTGAGGTATATGGAGACTCATCTTTAGTTATCCATCAAACAAAAGGAGAGTGGGAAACTCGAGATTCCAAATTGGTTCCGTATCATACATATATCAAAGAATTGGTAGAAAACTTCGAGCATATCACTTTTCACCATATTCCTCGAGAAGAAAACCAAATGGCTGATGCCTTGGCCACATTATCATCAATGTTCAAAATAAGCGTCGGTCAGGATGTGCCGGTCATAAAAATTCAACAAAAGGATAAGCCAGCATATTGCTTATCGATAGAAGAAGAGCTTGATAGAAAACCATGGTTTTATGATATCAAATCATATGTTAAGAATAGGGAATATCTATCAGGTATTTCAGATAACGACAAGAGGGTTTTGAGGAGACTCTCAATGAACGTCTTCTTAAATGGTGATGTGCTTTACAAGAGAAATCATGATATGGTTCTCCTCAGATGTGTGGATCAAGCTGAAGCAGAGAAAATTGTTCAAGAGGTTCATGAAGGTTCTTTTGGAACTC
Source organism: Cicer arietinum (assembly GCF_000331145.2). Taxonomy (NCBI): domain Eukaryota; kingdom Viridiplantae; phylum Streptophyta; class Magnoliopsida; order Fabales; family Fabaceae; genus Cicer; species Cicer arietinum. Next base: position 29,505,870 of record NC_021165.2, on the reverse strand, counting down.
ATGCAAATGGACACACAATGGCAAGAAAAATCTTGAGGGCTGGCTACTATTGGTTGACCATGGAATCCGACTGTTTTAGTCACGTAAAGAAATGTCACAAATGTCAAATATATGCTGATAGAGTACATGTACCGCCCACCTCTTTGAATGTTTTAACATCACCATGGCCGTTTTCAATGTGGGGGATGGATGTTATTGGACTCATCGAGCCAAAAGCTTCCAATGGTCACCGGTTTATCTTGGTAGCTATTGATTACTTCACAAAATGGGTTGAAGCAGCTTCTTATGCCAATGTGACTAGAAGTGTGGTTGTCAAATTCATCAAAAGAGAATTGATTTGTCGATATGGCTTACCAAACAAGATAATCACTGATAACGCGACTAATTTGAATAACAAAATGATGAAAGAGTTGTGTGATAGTTTCAAAATTCAGCACCATAATTCTTCGCCATATCGTCCGAAAATGAATGGAGCTGTAGAAGCAGCAAATAAGAATATCAAGAAGATCATACAAAAGATGGTGGAGACGTATAAGGATTGGCATGAAATGCTTCCCTTTGCATTACATGGCTATAGAACCTCTGTTCGTACCTCAACAGGGGCAACTCCTTTCTCATTGGTGTATGGAATGGAAGCGGTACTTCCCATTGAAGTTGAAATTCCCTCGATCAGAGTCTTGATGGAAACAAAACTGGAAGAGGCTGAGTGGGTTCAATCACGATTTGACCAGTTAAATCTCATAGAAGAAAAAAGGATGATAGCTCTATGTCACGACCAGCTATATCAAAAAAGACTTAAAAAGGCATACGAGAAAAAAGTCCGTCCTCGAGAGTTTCAAGAAGGGGACTTGGTGTTAAAGAAAATATTGCCCATAAAAAAAGATTTTCGTGGAAAGTGGACCCCGAATTACAAAAAAAAAAATCAAGCACTTCAAACTGGGGCAATTATTATTTTTGGAAGCTGATTATGAGGATTCTTAAATTACAAGAATGACTACGTTTGTTATGTCTCCACTTAAATTAAACATACTCGTCCCCACATTGTAACCTCTGCCTCAATTGTTCTGCTTTTAATGTAACGAATGTGCATTTTCCAATATTGTCATTCGATCTTGTACGTTACACTCTTTATATACCAATCCAGTTTCATTATTGAGTGCTCTATTGTTTCAAAATTTTGTTTTATAATAATAAATGTTGGAATTTGAAATATGTGAAAATATAAAAATATTTTAAACATTTTGACACTTGAAAATATACACGGGAACTCGTTTGAATCTCAAGATATATGAGTGTGTGAAGAATAATAAGGAGGGTAGTCATTTTAAACAATGGATTTTTGCTTCACGTCGAAAAAGCGGCCATTCGATAGATACGAAGAGTCATCATGTGGAAACAATATTTGTCTTTATTCATCCATTGAGTCTTGGGACAGAGAAAAGCATAAGGATCGGGGAATCAAAGAAAAGAACAAAAATTTATCTATAATGCATGACACATAATTTACTCATACTCACATGATCCATGCATCTTCATTGACACTTTACTTATACTCAATGCATTACACACGCATGAATCATTCATACCTTATCGTTTGAATTGCAAGTATCATATACTTATCCTCTTTATCTACCTTCAAGATTGGACCAATTACGATCTACGCATCGGTAAACAATCCAAAGACGATCACTTTCATTTCTATTGATCTATGCATCGGTAACCAATCCGAAGACGATCATTTTTAATTTTTATAGATCTATGTATCGGTAACCAATCCGAAGACGATCATTTTTAATTTCTATAGATCTACGCATCGGTAACCAATCCGAAGACGATCATTTTTTCTATAGATCTACGCATCGGGAACCAATCCGAAGACGATCATTTTTTCTATAGATCTACGCATCGGTAACCAATCCGAAGACGATCATTTTTAATTTCTATAGATCCACCCACACATCGGTAACCAATTTTTAATTTCTATAGATCCACACATCGGTAACCAATTCGAAGACGATCACTTTCATTTCTGTAGATCTACGCATCGGTAATTAATCCGAAGACGATTATTCTGCATATCTAAAATTTTTTTTGCATCATTCTCACTTTAACATTTCAAATGCACTTTAATACATGTGTTTGTTATTGGACAAAATTTAGGTCCTTATATTTACTTATCTTCTACCTAATAACATGAAAACGAATACCATTGTTATTCATATTTTCATATTTTTCGAGTAAAATATAATTAAATAGGGGCAGCTGTAGTACCTTAATTTTGTCCAATTTATTTAAAAATAAACTAAAAAAGGAAATATATATTAAAAAAGGAAGTAATTATATTTACAATAAGTAGCTCATCAATTTACAATGCCAAATCAAGTTATAATTTTTAAATTACAATTACAATCAAATTGTAACCATAAATATTAAATCAAATTAAATTACAATAAGATTTAAACCAAACTAAATTAAATTACAATAATTTTTAATTTGTTGCTGTTGTTGCCTCTCTGCCTCTCTGTTTCTGATGCAGTGTTTGGCTCTGTTTTGTTGTTGCCTTTCTGTTTCAGATGCAGTGTCATTGACCTTTGCTTTGTAACTAATTAGAGAAACATAAAAACCTTTTTTTTTAAGTCAGTCTTGGTACACTTTGTGCAGAACAAAGAGACAAAATTTTGAGTTTAAAAAATAAACTAAGGGACAAATTAAAGCTCAGCAACAGAACAGATCAAAACAAATAAGTCAAAACCATGAATGCATCAGAGGTGTAGAAAAAATGCAGATGATGAGCAAAGAAATCAAAACATCAAACAAGAAATTGATAGAGAAGGACCAAGGCAGACAAAGAAAGTAACTGAACACATAAAAAACTCTATAAATATACCCTATAAAATTTCAAAGAGGAAGAATCTGAGATGAACACCACTGATAAAAAAAACATACAAAGAAGGAGAAATCAAACCCGAATAGAAAAAATACTTAAACATAAAAAAGGAGAAAGCAAAAGCAGTAGCAAAAGGAAACGAGCCAGAAGAAGAGAAGGTATTTTCTTCCTTTTACATAGTTCTATGGTCATATAAATGTAAGCTAATATAAAAATAAGTTTTGTTTTTGAAAGTAAAATAAAAAAAACGAAAAAAACTCACCCCTTGGACGATGTCGTTGTCGGTGCTGCCACCATCGCTGAGGTTGTCGTCACCTTCCTCACCGTCGCCGAGTTTGCCGTCACCGTCCTCACCGTCGCCGAGGTTGCCGTCACCGTCCTCACCGTCGCTGTTCCCTCATATCGTTTCCGTTTTCGCATCCTGGTTTCAATCGCATGTTTGGCCGCCTCCTTTGCAACTTCATGTTGGCCGCCTCCTTTGCAACTTCATGTTGGCCGCCTCCTTTGCAACTTCATGATTGGCCGCCTCCTTTGTGTCTCAAGTTGGCCGTTTTCCTCAAATGAAATTAGGGTTTCTTAGTTTCAGTTTTGACCCTTTTTGATTATTAAGTTGGGTTGGGCCTGGGTTATGGGTTAATAACCAAAATATATTCAAACTCAACCCATTTTTATTTTGCTAATCTTAATCTCATTTTTATTTTACTAATATCAATCCATTTTTATTTTACTAATCTCAACTCATTTTTATTTTACTAATATCAATTCATTTTTATTTTACTAATCTCAACCCATTTTTATTTTACTAATCTCAACCCATTTAAATTTTACTAATCTCATTTTTATTTTACTAATATCAATCCATTTTTATTTTACTAATCTCAACCCATTTTTATTTTACTAATCTCAACTCATTTAAATTTTACTAATTTCAACCCATTTAAATCTTACTAATCTTAGTCCATTTGAATCTATTCATTTTAATTACTTTTTTTTATTATTTAAAAAAAGGTTTAATTTTCTTCATAATTAAATATCAAATTTATCATAAAAAAATACAAATAAATATTATGTTAAAGATTAATTAGATGTGACATCTTTTTAATCTTTGAGTTGTTAGGATACAAGTGGTACAACTTGATAGTTCTAAAACTCTCTTTATTTAACTTATTTATTTCATTTATTTTATTTATTTATTTTAATGAACTAATCTAAAATCAACCTATTTATTAGATGTAATTCTTTTTTATCTCTGAGTGTTAAAACACAAGTTGTACTACTTGGTGATTTGAAACTCAATTTAAAAATCAAGAATAATAAAATATTTTTTTTTTTAGGATTAAATTAGATGTGACATCTTCTTTATTCCTTGAGTTTTGGGACACGAGTTGTACAACTTGATCGTCTTAAAACTCGTATTTTAATATATCTATTCAAATCAAACTCTTTTATTTTTCTATTTTGCCAAAACTTTTTTTATCACAAAACAAATTTTCTTTAAAACACACTCAACACATCTGTTTTTTTTTAACCAAGAACTACGTAGCTTTGATTACTCCATCGCACCGGGAGATACGTAGGAGCAAGATCACATTCTTGTCAAGCACATAAATAAAAATTTCTTTTTTTGTCCCTTATTTGTTAAGTACATATTTATTTCAAAATTATACTTTAAATATAGTAATAATTGTTATTCATATTTAATAATAAAAAAAATAAATATACTTAAGTTAATATTAATTTTGCACAATTAATTATAGGTAAAATCGTAGGGTGCTAGTACCTTCCCTACGCATAATCGACTCCCGAACTCAAAATTTGGTTTCAAAGACCACATTTTTTTTATTTTTACTATTTAAGGGTTTCCCAATATTTTCCCTATTTTAAAATAAATTTTGGTGGCGACTCCATTGAATTCGAGAAACACTCGAAATTTTAGGCCGCGACAGTATCACCTATGGTAGGAAATTCAAATTCTATATTATGTTTACAATTAAGATTTATTTTAGCTCTTAAGAAAAATTGTAATCAGTTGAGTCCATGAAATAAATAAAATAATTTTTAATCCCTAGAAAAATTGAAATAATTTAGTCTCTACCTAAATTAGTGAATGAAAAAAGACAATTAAATTTTTTATAATAATAAAAAAAAAGTGAAAATTTAATTGCTACAATACAAAAATCACTGGTTAATTTATTTTTCAATAAATCATTCATTTGTATACTTTTTCTTCATTAGCATTGAAACAAAGTAATTACATGACAAAATATTAAATTAAATATCAACAATATAATGAAATTAATCTAAAAACTGTCCTCAACTTATCCCAAAAATATTTAGAGAACTTTTATTTTGTAGGAATAAATTACTTCTTTTTAATTATAACATAATTATCTCTTTTTAAATATTATTAAAGAATCTAATTGTTGTTTTTATTAGTGCTTCATGTAGAGTCTAAATTAAAAATTGCTTTTATTTTTCGACCAATTTTGGTGTTTGATGTTAACTTATTAGATTTAAAACTAATATGTTCCACTATTCTAGTATCTTTGAATGAAAATGCTAGGAATTAAGAAAATATTTTAAAAAAAATTGGAGAGTGAATGGATAATTTTTACTAATTAAAGTGATATTATGACTATTTTATCGTTGTTTTAGAAATGATTTGAACTACGTGATTTTTAAGATTATAATGTGAAACTTTTAATATGTAACATACCCTTTTTTTTCTTCATTTCTTATCATATTTCTTCTCTTTTTTTCGCCTTGTAATTAAACCTGACAATCTAATCATTTAATAAGTTTGCATACTCTTTGTTGATTGAAATTTAAACAAAATTTTAAAAATGTAGTCTATGAATAACAATTTTCTCTGTGCAATTTCTTTTACTATTTGTTTTTAATTTTTTTTTTTTGCTTGAATCTCCACTTAGGCATTTATGATGCATACAATTTTTTTTATCACAAAAATGCCAAAAAAGAATGAATGTGAACACATAGTTTTACATAATTGACATCTTCATGTCACAACAAAAAAAAGAAAAAGAAAATAATTTTTTTTTACATTTATATTTGTCACAACATTGCATAAAATATTTGATTCCAAGTATCAGGAACTCCAGGCAAACACCAATGTATACAATCTGCATTTAATGGATTAGTCATTTCTTCCTTAGTCAACAATTTTCCACCAGTTTCAGTATAAACTGATGAATGTGCATCAATTCTATATTCTGAAATTTGTGTTATGTTGATGATAGTTATTGGAACTTTCATTTTCTTTATAACTTTGGCTACCACATTCATCATACCCTTATTTGAACCACTTCCCCAATGATTCTTCTTTTTCACTGGCTTTGTCTCATTAAAACATTTTACACCATCCTTGTTGCCCCAATCAGCACTTCTGAAAATATGTCAAACCATTCTTATGTAAGTGTGTTCACTAAATTTGTTGCTTCAATGAAACATTAGACATATAACAAAACATGTAATAGAAAGATGAAGTTTAAGACTACTTAAAAAAAAAGTAAATAGTAATTAATCAACACTACAGAACCATCCTTAAATGTATATATCATTAATTAGTTTAATCCGTATTTTTTATTAATTAATTTAGTTATTAAAAGTGTGATTTTGTTAGTGGGTTTGATCCATCAAATTTTTAACAAAAGAGACACTCAAAATATTTTTGTATTTTGTATTTTCGATATTCAAGAACTATACACTAATATTGCATCACACATTTAAAGATCAAAATGTTGTTTACTGAAATTGCTGCAGTCAAATTCGGTTACCAATTTTAGGTTTTTTAGTCTCTAATTTTTATTGATATTTAAATTTTTTCATAATATAGAGAGAAAGAGAAAGAGACTTTGTGTGTGCAGGGGACATAGTTGTGAAGAAGACCCTTGTTTTGTTTGGATTGATAGTTGAGTCCACCCAATTGGCCCATGTCCTCAAACCTAAGTTGTAAGCAACATGTGTCTCTAATTCTTCATATCCTTCATCTCCATTGCCAAATGAGCCCCACCTACATTTAAAAAAGAGTGATTTTCACATAAAATAATCAACTATTACTTTTTAGAAATATATATATATATAAATAAATAATCTATATTTCTTTACCATTACAAAAATCACTTTTTAACATTTATTTTCTCATTCATCATACTTGTTAAATTTATAAAGTATAGTTTTTACTAAGTGATATTTCATATTCTTTTTGTTAATAATATGAATCAATAAAGAATAAGAGCAAGAGAGGAATATCAAAAGGAGATTAGGGTTCCATTACATAGCAATTTTGAGAATACAAAGGTTACTCTAAAACCAAACAGTAAGACATAAATAGACTAAACTATCCTTAGTCCAATTATAATATAAAAGTCTAGTAAACTATTATCTAACACTTTTTATGTTCTAATGATTTCAAAAGAGGAGGACTATCAACACTCACTTTTATTTTTACACTCTTTTTTAACATCTCATATAAAGTGGTGGGAAAAAAATAAATGTTGAAAAGAGAATGTTAAAATAAATATTTTAACATTTTTAATTCAAAAAACAGAAATTTTTAATTCAAAAAATGGAAACAAATAGATAAATTTTAAATAAAAATAATTCTTTTTCTTCAAAAATATTTTCTATTTTTTTATCTATAGAACAGATGACAAATACTACCATAAACTTACACACAATTGCAAGGTTCAATCTCGAGACAAAATATTCAATATAATAATATCGACATTTGTCAATTAAATTAATCCTTAAAGAAAAAAAATATTTTTTTATATATTAAATATTTATGTGAAACAAACATGCTTTAAGCAAAAATGTAAGATAACATGTAGTAATAGATAGCTAGCTAGGAAGGTAGGTATAAAGATGACTTACAATGCTTTAACTCTAAGACCACTCATCCACCAAACATAGGTATTGAAAACAAGAATATCAACTCCTGTCCAATTTTTGGCACGTTCAGTGATTTCATCAACTTTTATTATCCTCTTCTTTGGATCCCCTATTATATGAATATCAGTGTTTGACTCCACAAGAAATGGTGCCCAATAGAATTCTATGCTAGCATTATATTCCTATATCAAATCAAACACACACATTTAAAATAAAATTAACTTTCTTTTTTATGTTAGATAAATGCTAATGGTAAATTTATTAAAGGGAGAAGAATTTGTTAGCAATAGAGATTAAAACTTAAACATCTTTCTTAATACTCTTTTGGTGTCTCTATTTATAGTATATAATGACATTGGATTTAAATTGTCTATATTAGATAAACCATGCATTGCCGCAACCACATAATATGAATTGTTTTATCTAAATTGAAAGATTAATTAAAAAGGTCACAATTGTTATAATTTGAACTATCTGATTGAAATTAAACGACATACTGGTAGTTAATCAAAGATGTCCAAATTATATAAGGACGTCTAAATTGCATAACTACGACAATGTGATTTTTTTCTATTATAGAGAATCCAAACTTTATTACCTTAGCTTTAAAGACTGAATGAACTCGCCCTTTTTTCATTGACTTCATCTTTTCCGGTATGATACCTTGAATCAAACATACAAAAGATTCCCATTGGTTTCTTTGTAGTGAATCTCCTACAAATAGAAGTCTTTTTCCTTGAAGTTTTGTGAGGGCTATTTCTGGATTAAATCTACCAAATACATAATCTATTAGAAATTTGGCTTAAATTAGGTAAATATACACCTCAATGGCCAATAATCATGAGATGAACTATGAAACACTGACACAGACATTAGAATACTGACAAGTCGATATTTTTTTAAACGATACTGGCATATTGATACTAATTTCTACTATTTAAAAAAATAGATGTAATTGAATGTATCTACATGTTAATGTTGAATATATGTTAGATACTAACATGTCCCAGATACGAGATATAACTTCAATTTAAAGTATTAGTGCTACATAGAAAATTAGAAAAATAAACATTTGTTGGAGTGTGAGAAAACTTACTGAGGCAAGGTACAATCTTCTGGCTGCCACTCCCAATGAAGATAATCAGAATCATTCCTTCCATTCTTGACACAAGAAAATTGTTTATCTATGTATGGACAACTTGTATCTGAATATAAAGGCTTTATTGAACTGTTAAATACCCATTTTCCATTAGCAACATTGCATTCTTCTGGGTCAAAATCAAACCTATCATCAATCCATGATGCATTTGCAACCACATCCTCTATTTTTCTATCATCTGTTAAGACAATTACATTGTTATGAGCTACATTGGTTAGAAAAAAAAGAAGGAAAAATAGAATGAGAACATGAGATAGCTATGGTGGATTTATGAAGTGAATTACTCCCTTTCTAATCCTTTTTAATTGTCGATTTAAAGTTTTTTTATATGTACTAAGAAAACCAACAAAGTTTATTATTTTTTATGAAATTATTTATTTGACTTATACTCATAATACCTTTAATTTTTTATCATTTAAATTCACCTATTTCTCTCATTGCAATAAAAATTAAGGGTATTATTAAAAAAAAAAATAGTTAATGTTATATTGAACTTTGAAAATTATAGATAAATATGAATAAACTATCATTTTAGTTTTTAAAAGCGTAGAGCGCTATCATTTTGATTCCTGACTCAATCAAAAATTCATATTAGTTTTTGAATCATCAAAACATCAATCAGTTTAGTCAGACGTAATAATAGTCGGAGACTATTTAGACAGTAAATTGTATCATTTAGAGACTTTTATGATAATAAATTATATATTTTGAAAACCAGTCTAATAATTCAATAATTAATTTGAGTTTTTAGTATAGACAGATAGCAAAGTGACAACACCCTTTAGCAGATAAAAAGGAACGGAGACTTACTAGTCGTTGGTTTAACGTGCTTTCTTGGACATGTTTTGAACTTGAAAATATTTGTGGAAGAAAGAAAACTGAGTCTCTCAGCATACAAAACTGATGTGAAGAGTAGAACACAAATTGTAGTGATAATGATTGGAAGAGGAAGCTTTTTTCTAAGAAAATTCATTGTTTCAATTCATTGGTTTGGAGGGTGGCATAAGGTGGTAACAAGATGGGAAGAAAGAGTGTGAATTAATGCATAGAGAAACATAATGATGACGAAATTTTTATTTTTTAAGGTTGTTTTTTTTTTTTTGAGTAGGAGTGAAGTTAAAGTATAGTATGGTTTGGTTTGGTTATGAATTGTGATTAAGCTTATGCTAATGCTGGTAGTTAAGAAATGACTTGAAAGGAACAATATCATGTTGTATTTCAGCTTGATTGCACAAGCAGTTAGAAGTGGTTAGTGTGATGGACAAATACATAAATCAATCAAATGCGGGGGATAAAATTAAATAATAATATTACCAACCCGAGACGTAAATAATAATTATAACTTAAAAAAATAGAAATAATTATATATATATATATATATATATATATATATATATATATATATATTTAATATCAGACATTCAACATAACTAGAATGTAAAATGTCAAATATTATACAAATAATTATAATTAGAACTATTGGGTCGAAGTTCACCCTTAAGTCTCTAGATTCGTCCTTAATTAGTGGCTAAATTTTTTGTCTTTGTGTAAGTTTTATGAGTGAATATCACATTCTTATGTTTTTTCTCATAATTGATTTTTGTGTTGTTTGTGACATATTTTTTTGAATAATGACATTCTTTGAGACTCTCTTGGTGGATCGCTCTTTCTTCTTTTCACTTGTATTTGTGACTTATTTATCTATGGCAATAGACACCTTTATTTGTGTCCTTCATTAGACAATTTAATTTTTTTATTTTCTATTTTGTTGTTGTTTCCTTTTTTATTTATTTTGTAATGAGTTGGAGTATTAATTTATAATTTTTGTCAATTATATATTAATTAGAGATTAATGGATAGTGATCTGTAAAACTTAGTTTAATTAATAAATACCAAAATTATTAGATGATAGGTGTAAAATTATTTTATATTGATAATTAATTATAATTCGGTGAAAAAAAAAGAATGAAATAATTGCTTTTATTTATAAAATGATAAATATGATGTGAGTGTAAAAAAATATAAAATATGATTGTGATAAATTGAAGAGTTGTGTTCGGATGCATATCTCTTAATCTCTGGCTAGGTTTTAGTCAATAATCTTTTTACTTTTTTACTAACATGTTCTTTATTTATTTTTTTGAAGGCTAACATGTTCTGTTTAGCATAGGAACAATATGATATATATATGGTGAGTAGTTCAACCAACTCTTATAAAAACCTGAATGATGTAATCATCACCACAAAAAATATTAATGTTGATAACTACTCCATCAGTTTGAAAATATTAAAAAAATAAATGTATTTAATTTAAAGTTTAAATTATATTTATATATATATATATATATATATGTATATGTAATTTATTTTTGTTTTATATTTTGGGGTGGTAATAAGTAATTTACTAAATCATTCTTCTTCATTTGAAGCTAGATTTGGATGGTAATAAAAATTAGAACAGGTAGGGTAAGGTTGACTTAAGTAATGATAATTTACATGGATTAATGAATAAAGAGAGATAGTCGGAGATAATTAAAAGAGAAGGAAACATAGGAAAATACTTTATTGGCTGAAAGTTGGTGAGGTACATAATTTATAGTTTGATTGTACTTGAAACCTGAAAGGAGAGCATGGCATGAAAAGTGGAAGTTTTATTGTTTTTGTTGTTGAGTAACTCTTATATTATTTGTTTTTTTAAACAATCAAATGATATATTAAAATAATAAAATTTTATCTACAAGATGAATGAATAATAAGAATATACAAAATAAAAGAGTTAACAAAACACAATTACAGAACAAAATAAAAATTGACAAATAAAATTTCACCTTCCACAAAAAACAATCTACAAAAATTACATAAAAGAATAAATTGGGTTAGATAAGTAATATCCAAAAATATTTCCTTTATGAAGAAGCCAACACCAACAAAGTAGTTTAACACGTATCGTTTCAACAGTGTTGTACTCTTCCTCTCTGAATGTAATATGATTCTCCATTTTTCAATAGTCCAGATGCACACTAACCAAATTATTGAGTGTGGTGTAAAACGACATTAGACAACGGACCCTCAGTGTTCAACTAGATAAGAATGTTTCACCAAATAAAAAAAAAAGGATAATTAAAAGATAGACGTTGAATAGTTTCTTCAAATCCAGATCCACTCACACACAAGTTGGAAGAGCTATTCAAAATATCTCTTTTTAGCAAATTTTCTTTCGTAGGCAACTGATTGTGCAACAACCTCAAGCTAATTAGAGAGACACCTTTAGAGGCATCATTTATTCCAAACAATATCACCAAAGGGAGAATAATTTACATAAGAGTTTTGCATTGATCTTTGATAAGCATCTTTCATAGAGTACACCCAACATGTAGTACTTTTTCATTGTCATGAATCCTTAACTTGATCATGCAAATGAACATTAACAAGCAACGAAACACACTTTTCCACTAACTCCTCTTTCCAATGAAATTGACTACGATGTTAATCCCCGTCCATCTCCCCCCAACTTCCCACCCCAATCTAAATATTTCTGCCACTATTATAAATTTATCACACACCACTCCAAACAACCGGCTAAACCTACTACGTAACGGCCTGCCATCCAACCACATATCATACCAAAATAAAGTATTCTCATCATTATCTACTCTTCTTACTAAGTTTTCTGAGATCCATTGTTCCTGACTACCCCTAATATCCTGCCACCATGAAGAATCTCGAGAAGTACCACCTCCCACTACCCCATTCAAACAACCATACTTACAAGAAAGAACCTTAAACCACAACTCACATGTATCTGTTTTAAGCCTCCAACATCATTTATCCAAAAATGCCACATTGAACACATGTATGTTATTCATGAAGGTTTTGAAAACACAAGAAATAAAGGGGTTGAATTGTGTTATGTCATTTTAAATTGTACTTCGATTTCTTTGCACAATTGCCCAAATTCTTTCTTTATCAAAACATTCAACTTATTGTTATAAATTAGTTTTAGTGAAAATAAAGTTGAATCACAAAGAACTAAGATAAGGGAAACATAGAAAGAAGAAGACACATATATTTTTATACTAGTTCACAACACAATAATTGCTACATCTAGTCTTCCCTTTATCACGGGATTTTTCCTTATTACCGTCGAGAACTTAATCCACTATTTTATCAATAGCATACAAGTATTATTTACTTTATCTCTTCAGGCTTTGTGTATTATTCTTTGGCCTCTCCAGACTGTTCAAGTATTATTTACTATGTTTTTTTAGACTTTGAGTATTTTTTTTTGGCCTCTCTAGGACGCACAAGTATTATTTACTATGTCTCTTCAGACTTTGAGTATTATCATCATATCATTACTCTTGCCAGAGCATTGACTTCTTCAAAGTCGTTGACTTTATCATAACGTTGACTTTATTAGAGGTGGTGACTTTGTTAGAGGATTGACTTTATCGTATGTATTGACTTTTTCAAAATGCTAACTTCTTCATGACCGCTGAGTGAGTATTGACTTTTTCAGATGTGTTGACTATCTTCAAAGGCAAACAAATTAGACGCTTGATGTAGTCATAAGAGGCAGCTTATTCAAACGCTTACTTGCATTCAATAGAGGCAACTGTTTCAAACGTTTGATGTGGTCATCAGAGGCATCTGAGTCTAAGTTATATTTAAAAAGTTGTGGGTTATTTATCCAACATCCAATAAAACGTGACACATAAGTAAATTTGTAAGTGGAGTACATATAAATTTGTGAGTACTACTTACACATTTACAATTTATTGAATAATAAATTACCTATAATTTTTTTAAAGTAACTTAAACCTTGCCTAATTTATTTATAAATATAAATATCTTTTCAAGGTATTAGATATTCATTTATTATTTTTTCTAATTTCCCTTAGAAAATGTAAACGATAACAAATGTTTATAATTAAGTATGAAGTTAATGTGTCTCTTGACGCATGAAAAATGAGCGAGAAATATTTTAGCATTTGAAAATGATACTTAATTGACAAGAAATATTTAGATAGACACTTACATAACACATAAGATTTAGAGACCCAATTAAAAAGTGCAACTTTATAAAAAATATAAGAACTAATTTGTTTTCCTACAAAATTTCGATCTTTCCCTTTACTTATATTCAGTCTTTATCGCATAAATAGATCATGGTGGGATTAAGAGGAAATCAAGCACAAATAGGAACAATGAGTAAATTGTATTTAAAACAAAAAAGGAACGATGGTAAATTAGAAATTTAATCTGGTCGATTTGCACTGGTTTTGTTTCATAAGGGCCATGATGCATAAGTATGGGTATGGTACCAAATAAGACACATAAATAAAAAACATATTTTTTTTTATATAATTTAATTAAGAGAGTTAATTTGTTTAATTTAAAATGCAAAATTACAAAAAAATATAAAAGAAAATTATGCTCGTTTATAATAACAAATTAACTTAAATACATAATATATATATATATATATATATATATATAAAAATTTGGTATTTAATAATTAAAAAAAAAAAAACAAATTTTAGTCTCTATAAATAAATTCTCAACTTTTTGGTCTCTAAATTTTTATTTATTTATTTTCGTCTATATTTTGAAATTTTTTTTTTGTAAAAAATAATATTTAGTAATATTGTAAGGAAATAACCGCCTTTATTTTTATTATAAAAATAATTTTTTTGGGGCATTCATCGTTTGGGAACCGTGTACTATTGAGTTATTTACACAACCTAATAGTCGACTCTATTAATGAGACCCTATATTATTGAACTACTTGAACGGTCCAATAGCAAATCTTATTCACGAGGATGATACAAATACCAGTATCGAGTAAGTATTACGTGCAAATACTTCACAAATTTAGAAAAACGGATGGTTTATAACTAGAGCTGTCAATTTGACAAGCCCCCTAATTATTGGCCCCAGCCTACATTTTGAAGGGGCCAAAAAAATTAATAATTTAAAAGGCCCCAAAAAACAAGGCCCCCTAAATTAAAAGCCCCCTAAAAATTTGAGGGCTTAGGAGGCCCCTAGGCCCACTTTTTTTAAAAAAGAATCAATTTTCTTTTTTGAGAAATAAAGTTTTTCAATTTTTTCACCGATAATTCTTTTTTTCTATAAAATTTTCCGATTTTTTTCGATAAAAGATATTCGATTTTTTTCAATAAAAATTTCTGAATTTCTTTCGATAAAAATTTCTGACTTTTTTCGATAAAATTTTTTTAATTTTTTTCGATAAAAAGTTTCCGATTTTTTTTCGATAAAAAATGTCCGATTTTTTTTCGATAAAAAATTTCCGATTTTTTTCGATAAAAAATGTCCGATTTTTTTCGATAAAAATTTTCCGATTTTTTTCGATAAAAAATTTCCGATTTTTTTCGATAAAAAATGTCCGATTTTTTTCGATAAAAATTTTCCGATTTTTTTCGATAAAAAATTTCCGATTTTTTTCGATAAAAAATGTCCGATTTTTTTTCGATAAAAAATTTCCGATTTTTTTCGATAAAAAATGTCCGACTTTTTTTGGGATAAAAAATGTTCGATTTTTTTTCGATAAAAAATTTCTCATTTTTTTCCGACAAAAAGTTTTTGATTTTTTTTTTCGATAAAAAATTTTCACTTTTTTTTTTAATAAATTTTTTTTTTCAGAATTTTTTTTTAAAATTAACAAAATATTGGGGGCCTATTGGCCCTTAGAGCCCCCTCCCTTAGGCCCCATTAAATAATGGGCCTAAATTAAGGGCCCCTTAAAAGATTATTTTGATAGGGGGCCTAATAATAAAACAAAAAAAAGTAAGGGGACCTTGTAGTTGGGGGCTTTTTTGACGGCTCTATTTATAACTAAAAGGAAATGAAAAACACTGGTATCAACTAAACTTATTTTATCTTACTGGTTCCAAATTAATGTCATTAACCATGGCATGGATAAGGGAAACGAAGGGAAAAAAAGTGAACAAAACTCATCATCCAAAAAACTGCAGTTTGAAATTTTGTATGGAGAAATAATATTAAAATTTTCAATATGAAGAAGACCAAAAAAATTTGTTTAAGGTTTATGTTAATTAATTATTGTTGCAATATAGTCAATAGATAAAAATTAAATATTGGATGCTATTCCAACTTGACCACAAGATGAAAGCATTGGAAATTAAGAAGATGATAGTTTCAACACATTGACAGTAGGGTGAAGGTTTGCGAGAAGACATTCGATCGAGTGTGATGACAATTGATCGAGTGTGATTTTTCTCTTATTTAAGAGATTGAGTTTTTAAAATTTTAATTAATTAATTATTGATTTTAGTTGACTTTTTATTAGTTGTAAATAGATGAATGATCGTGTCTAAATCTTAGATGTTGGTTAACTACCTAAAAATACCTAAAATTTTCTCATTATATTTAATATACTTTTTTAGATAAATATTTAATATGATTTTCCATTTTATTTTATACAAATATTTAATTTTTTTAGTTGTCCACAGTGCACCGTAGATATTATACCAATCAATATCAAAGTATTTTCAAAAGAGTCAAATCATATAATAAAAAAAATAAGCTTTATATCACCTAAATACATCATTTAGTAAAGTTACTTTTATGAAGTCCAAACAATATCACATGTTCATGCATGTAAAGACAAATTTCATTTTACATATGATGTAAAAGTGAAAAGTTGTCTACCTTCACAAATTGTAAGATGCATGGAAGACAAGTGGTTTGTTGCATGTAATCAGAGACAGAAGAAAGGGGAAATCGACAGACAGGTGCCGCGGTCCCCCCAAATTTTATAGATTTTTGTAAGTTATATATAGTCATTATTATATGACCCCATGATAAGTTAATTTTTACATAAATATGTAGTTAAATGTATATTTTGTTAATTATTTTGGTATTTGAATGTATCTTTTATTAGTTAATTTAAATTCTTAAATGTTTTTTATTAGTCAATTTAGTCTAAATAATTACTAACACAAGAGAAGTTTGATGATGCGTTTAAAATGAGTTTTACTTTTGTAAAAATATTGAAGTTTTTGTCAAGATCCACCCAAATATTAATTACTAATATTAATTCCTAGGTCCACTATTTCATGTAACAAAGCTTGTTTTACTCTCCTATAACTATAAATAGCACCTTGGACAAACATTCATATTATCCCAAAATGTATCACAACAACAAGCATTGACACTTGTCGAGAGTGAGAGAAAAAATACAGAGAAAAATTAGTTTCTATTGTGAGGTTTCTTGTGGTGTTAGTGTTCTTATTTTCAAGAGAGAATGTAATTGTTTTCTTCTTACATTAGAGATAGGTCTTGTAATTTATTACACTTCTTAAAAATTCTTCACTTTTGTCTCATGGTTTTTTACTCTTATTTGTTTTGGGCTTTCCACATAAATTTATTGTGTTCAATTCTTTTTTTCTTATCCTTTATTTTAGCTGCATAGTTTTATTTTGTTACTCTAATATCCAAAAAATTGATATGTAGAGGGGCATGTTTGAACCTAAGATCCTCTTATTCTTTACAATTGAAGTATGTGACTTTTACTGTTAAACTCATAAAAAAATCTTTGTAATTTTATGTAGGGTAAATATTTTGAGGAGGGGTGTTATATTTTGAGGAGGGGTGTTATGTATCTAAGTACTAATCTATCAACTAAATTATCTTACAATTTTAAAAATCATGTTCATTTAAGAGGCCTTTTGTTTAAAGTTTAAGATTAAAATAAAAGTGGGTATCAAATATAATTTAGAGATTATTTTCTAAATTATTTTTAACATTTGAAGTAGAAACCGATTAGTATTTATTTTAATAATGAAAATATTGTTTCTAATATAATTTTTATTTTTAATTATACAATTTAATTAATACAATTTGTATCATTTTCAAATTATTATTGTTCTTTCCTTTGCATTTATAATTATAGAAATTCATTAAAGGTTAACAAGAATGAATAAACGGAGTAAAATCTCTTTAATTTATTATTATTTTTTAGTATGTATAAAATGCGAAACTAAGTGAGCCATTACTCTTTTTTGTTTTGTCGTCAAAAGTGAGCCTTTATTCTTTTGTCATCCATAATTCATCAATGAAGTTGTTGATTATCCCTCAATTTTTCTCATTTTCTTGATGGACCATTGGGCCTAGTAACCGATCCAAAATGAGAAATGTATCATGCACCTCCACACCTTAACTTTCTACTCCTCATTCTAAATAAAAATATTATTGTTATTTTTTATTATATATAAAACACTCAAAATAATTTAACACTCCCTTATTCACCTCCTCTTTTGAAACTTACAAAATTTACTTTATCATTCAAAAATTTTCAAATTTTCGAATTATAAAAAATTGATTTTTTTTTTTTTACATTTTCAAAACTTCTGATAATATATGAAAGTTTCGAAACGTAATTTTCCAAAATATTTTGATATTTTCGAAACTTTTGATAAATTTGAAATTTTCAAAGTGTATTTTTCCAGAATTGATAAAAAAATTCGAAACTTTTGAACAAGTTGAAATCTTCGAAACACAATTTCTCATATTTTTTAAGGTTTCCATTAATTTGAAACTTTCGCAGCATAAATTTTTAGAAAACATCAAAATGTTCGAAATTTTTGAAACTTTCGAACAATTCAAAATTTTCGAAATATGAAAATTTCAAATCTTTCCATATTTGAAAACTTTCGAAACTTTCCAAATTTTTGAAATGTAATCTTTATTTCGAAAATTTGAAACTTTCGAAAAATTTCAAAAATTTAAAATTTTCTATTTTAGAAGTTTTGAATAGTTTGAAAGTTTCGAAAATTCTAAAAATTATTATTTCAAATTTTTCAAAATTTTCGAATATTTTAAAATTTTATTAAATTAAAAGAACAAAATTGAATTTTCAATAAAATTGTGGAATGACAACATTTCAGTGAGGGGTGCGTGCTACATTTCTCGTCCAAAAAATAATGAAACTAGGCCTAGCCCATACATTGCACCTTTCAAATTAGACGACACTAAACTTATGCTTCTCAGTTATCTGACTACTCTAGTGACTATACTCATCAATGGCTACTATAAACCTTTCTTCTACGCAACTTCTCTCTTTTCATCGTTTATCCTCTTTTTATCCCCAAAATACCCCTACCCTTTCATTCAATTTACACTCCAAATCTTCAAAATTACGCCCAATTTCCCTCAAACCCTACCATTCAACCAAGCCACGGACATGGATAATTGCTACAGCAGTGAATAGCCTCGCCGAGACGGTGGCGGTTACGGTGTCGCCGGAAAATGATGGACCCGCCGGAGAATTGCCTTCGGATGCCGGAGTGTACGCCGTTTATGATAAGGACGGTGAGCTTCAGTTCATCGGTTTGTCGCGTAATATTGCGGCTACTGTTTTGGCGCACTGGAAATCGGTGCCAGAGCTTTGTGGCTCCGTAAAGGTAAGATTCTCAGTGAGGATTGTTAGTTATGAATTGAAGTGTTTGAGAAAGTGATGGTTCTGCGTTTTGGTTCTCGTTGTGTCAAATGCAATATTATGATTGTTGTTGATGATTTTTCAGTTGTTTATTCTTATTAGATTTAAACAACAATAAGTTTATAATAAAATGGTTATCTTTGATATTTCAAAAGTGTATATCTAGTGGTTATTTTTGCATATTTCGACGACATTAAATAATGTAAACTTTTGTAGATATGATCCGTATGACGGTAACCTCAAATCTTATTTATTTTTTTTTTTTGAGAAAACAAATCCTGAATTTTGAAATACTATAATCTGATAAAATAGTATTGAGTGGTGCAACACAACAATAGTCTTAAAGATTAACTCAGGTGTGCATCTGCAAAATCAATCCTCCTAGAATAGATGCTGAGGGAAGGAAATAAAATCAGAGCTTCTCCTTATTATAAGAAAATGGGAAGTGATTTAAGTTCATTATGCTTCCCAGTGTAACTAAGGTATCAGTCACATTATGCTTCCTAGTGTAACTAAGCTAAGAAAGAATATTTATGGCTCTTTTTAGTAATAAGGGAAAGCATCATGCTGCAGCTGAATCAATTTCTGCGCTTCAAGTTTGTTAAAAGAATATTTTGTCATTCGTAATAATTATACTTCTGAGTTGTTTGCATTCCTGTGTTTCACTTATAAGTCATATGATGGATAAGTTTTCTCTCAATTCATTGTCATGTTCCTTCCACCACTGTTCTTGTGAAGCAGCACTTATATTCCCTCATTACTTTTCATTTCGTACTTTTTTATTATTATGTATTTATAGAGCTGTGTGATGATAAGAGATGCATGGTCAAATTTTCATCCTCGAAAAAGTATTTTCTTCACGCACATCTTTTCTGATATGCTGGTTCTAGAGAATAGCAGGTCATAGCAGAACCCACATCGAATCATCTTGAGAGAGTTGAGCTGGCTAGCTGTTAGGGAATTTTGTTATAGGTAGGGTGAGGGGGTACCAAAGAGCATTGCATATCTTGTCATTCATGAAATTAAGAGTCTGTTACTCTGGTAGGAGTTTTATTCCTCTGGTTTTGTTACTATTGTACTGCCTTAACCAGGAAAAAGTTCTTCTGTTAAAGGAGATTTTCTTTTTTAGTTAGCAAATAGTACCTGGATGGCGTGATCTTTGTCTTTTCACACTGGAATCTATCCAAGAGTTAATATGTTTGGTTCGTGTTTGGAATTCCAAAAGTCATGGTTTGGACAAAAGCTACAAGAAACAAGCTTTTATCTAGTCTAGACTATGATTTGAGACTTTTCAAATGTGAAACCAAACATGCACTTAATATAACTTACACGTCATTACCCACATGTCATTTTTCTGCTTTTTAAAATTGTTTAAAACACCAAGTAGACTAAAAGTACAGATGAATGTATCAACAAACTATTGGGAAAAATTCAAGTCTCACTTTGAAGTGACAAGGTCTAAAATAGTTTCTAAAGATAGGTACTTCTCACTTTACAAATTGGTTTTGTAAGGATGAGTTATGTTCAATATAAAAACATAACACAAGCAGTATTTGGAAGTGATATGATATGATCCGTTGAAAATTATTTCCGTTTTTCAAAAATTACTTTTGTACTGTTTTTATTATTCTGATCAACATCACCATTCTCCAAATCTTCTGTGATATTACTTTCCTTATGGTGGATTTATTATTTTGAAATTGTCTGCTATAGGTTGGGGTAGTAGACGAACCTGACAGAGAAGCTCTTACTCAAGCGTGGAAATCATGGATGGAAGAATACATAAAAGTTAGTGGAAAAGTTCCACCTGGTAATGAATCCGGAAACGCCACTTGGCTAAGGCAGCAACCTAAGAAGAAGCCCGATCTTCGATTAACACCTGGTCGCCACGTGCAACTAACCGTCCCTCTTGAGGAGCTCCTCGACAAGTTGGTAAAAGAGAATAAGGTAGTTGCATTCATCAAGGGATCTAGAAGTGCACCATTATGCGGATTCTCGCAAAGGGTGGTAGGCATTCTTGAAAAGGAAGGTGTAGATTATGAGAGTGTAAATGTGTTGGATGAAGATTACAACTATGGATTGAGGGAGACACTTAAAAAGTATAGTAATTGGCCTACATTCCCCCAGATATTTCTGAATGGTGAACTTGTTGGAGGTTGTGATATATTGACCTCCATGTTTGAGAAAGGTGAAGTGGCTGGTTTGTTCAAAAATTAATTAATTGTGCAAGCGAGCTGCATTTTTAGGCATTATTTTGAAACGAGGGACTAGGTAAGAGTAGAGGTTGGAACATTAAGGGAAGGAGAAATGCAGGTCATATTTTGTTGTATTTAATCTCTTAAATTCAAGGGTAGAACGAAAAAACAAATAATTAATTATGTATATTTTATTTCAACCATAGTAGAAATTGATTGGTTTTTTCTTTTCCATATGTGCTGTATATTTTTCTTTTACTATGCCGTTTGCGAAGTATTTTTCTTGTTCACTCAAGGTATCTATGGTCGATGGCCAAAGATTCATAGCTTGAGGTACGAAGTTTTATTTAAGAACTCTTAAGAACTCGCAACTTTCAACGGATTCTTCTATGCATATTATTTTGGAATTGAAACCACGTGCTTCAGAAAACATGTAGCCACTGCAAAGTATTATCAGAACTAAACATGGTGCTTTGAATCAAATATGATATGCATGCAAGGATGTATTTCATCAAGGATTGCTCATACTGTTTTTTGTTTTGTTTTTGAAGTATCAATTGACCACTATCTCATATTTGGCTGAGGTAATGAAAGTGTCACAAATTCTGGCTTCATCCTTTTTGCTTTGATATTCCTCTCTACAAAAAATGGTTTCAATATATATGAGTAATTATGCTAATATTACCATTGTCTAATCTATTCTAGGAAAGCAGATAAATACAATTAACTAGAGATATTATTTCTTGATTTACATAAAGATATTGTGATAACTAAATTGAATAGGAGTACAACTAAAATCTCCCAACAGAATATGTATTTGATAGTTTCTTTATCAATTAATGATCAGTATAGCATAGTTTTTAATGGTATTCTGCGATTTTATTGTGTACTTATTTCATGTGTAGTGCCTGAGTAGTTTGGATAGTAGCTTAATTTGATCTGACTATTTTTTATATTTTTTTTTCTTTTTTCTTGTGATTCTTTTTTTTTATCAATTAATGATACAATACCTATTTAAGATGAGAAATAAAGGGCATAATTCTAATTTATACATTACATAACACCTTTCATAAAATCTAGACTATTTAAGTATTTTTCTTATTGAGAGATGTGACAGAGTCTTAAACTGCAGAAAATATGTGCATAGATGGTATCAAAGAATACGTGCACATAATAATATATTATTGTGCATCTTTTGTCTTTGTAGAACATTGTTCTAGAGGGATACTCAGTGTTCACTCTCATGCATAATATATATATGATCCAAAAACACAAGACTAAGAAAAAAAATTAATTAATGTTGTTGATAAAGTCCTGTTCTGTGATGCATTTGTTAGCTGCAAGTGTATTGATAGCAATAGTTTCTGTTGTTAATGCATTTAGCAGG